>NC_137471.1:53765080-53852580 GCF_964235325.1 Thermobia domestica
GTCACAGACAACGCGTCGATTTCAATTTGAAGAAGGAAATTATAGAAAACGCCGTCCTTTCCTTCCCCCTTAAAATTCAAATTTTCAAAAACGTTGGGGCACGTGTTCCCTTATTTTTAATGAAAATGAAATATTACAGTTTAACGCTCACAATTATGCCCTTTAGGTTAAGGGAGACGATTAAGGCAAGTGAATGATAATAGGGGAGGATTGGGGGGAGGAAATGGGAGTACCCTGGGAAAACCCAGGAATACGATGTTGTCCACCATAAACTTACTTGGGCAGGGATTGAACTAGGGACCCCACGCACCAGAGGTAAGAACTCTACCAGTGAGCCACTATGTTCCTAATTTTTAATGAATTTATATACCGAGTTTCACCTCCTTTCTCCCTTAGGATGCACGCTTTAATGAAAGTATTTTTTTTTTTATTTTTTTTTTAATTTTATTTAACGCTCAGAGTTGGTACTTACTATGTTCGAAAATTAATTTGAAACTGTTGAACAGTTTCCCCGTGATTCAGTCACAAACAAAATCAGTTTAATTTTTATATAACAGATTAGAAAGTTACTATCACTTACTATTATCCGGATATACTTTTATAACTACATTCTACGTCAGTCGAAGATATAAGACAGGCTTTCAAAGAACTACAAGAATAAAACGAGAAAACAGTTTGTTGAAATTACCTGCTATTTTGCAACGAACTATTGCCCTTGATTCAGCTCGAATTCGATCTTTAGTCAGTTGTTCATCCAAATCTGGATGTCGGTAAGTTTTTCGAAATCTCTCTTTCACAAAAACTGGCTTTCCTAAATATTCACCCTGATACAGACGAGCTTCTGCACCCTGCTTAACTAGCCGAAAACCGTTCTCCAAAGTCATTCTGCTTACTGAACCTGCGTAAGGAAAAATTTAAATATGTATACATATGGATACACGAAGTAGAGAAACAAGCATAAATTATTTGTTTCTTAGCTTATAAATTTAACCAGACATTTTGCTTTTATTTCACTTTATCGAGGAGCGAAGAGAAGTTGCATCCTTGAATATACTAAAAAATTCAACCGAACTAATTCGATCGAATCAAGGACATTACGCACCAGAGGTAAGTATTCTACCACTGCATCATCGTGCCCCCCGTAGCACATATCAAGATATGAATCACTACCGGAAATTGAACTAGGAACCACGCGTACCAAAAGGATTTTTTTTTCTTTTTTTAAATGAGAACTTCTGAAGGAGAAAATCATCATCTGATATCTACTACACAATCTCAGTCACAAGTTATTTGAAGTCCTGAAGTAAATTAAGATCTAAGTGCCATTTGAACAGTTTTGAGACAATGATGTTTTACCTCGAGAATTTGTACCGTGCGCATACACCTCATGCATTCTATTGGCAATGATCTGGAGTACTATGCACAGGTTTGGCGCTTGGATTCGAATATACTTAAACTGCCTTGGCCCATAGACCATCATTCCGGTTATAACTCGAAACTTCAGAAAATGGCACTTACATCGAAATTTACTTCAGGTCTTCATTTCATTTTAAGGAAATCCTGTTACACATTAAAGATGATTGTCCAGAAATTTCAGTTTATGTCTTTGTATTCCTGGTTCGATTCTCGGCCAGGTAAGTTTCCGGTGGACAACATCTTGTCCGTGAGTTTTCTCGGGGTACTTAGTTTCCTCCCACATTATGATTTCACCATTTTTTCATCTATCATTCACTTGCCTTAATCGTTTGTCTTCCTTAGCCTAAAAAGGGCATAATCGTGTGACGTTAAATTGAAATAGTTCATTTCACTTTAAATATAAAAATTGCAGTTCATATATCTGAAAATTTAGAAGATACGGATCCTAGCAAGATTTATATAAGTTCGTAGAATATTAATTAGTGTCTAACGAAAAAATGTCTAAAAATGAGACATACGGTATAACAATAGATAGAGCCCTGATTGTTTTTCAAAGGGTTTGAACAAATTGCTGCAACGATGAGATAAATGCCTGGATTTCAATAGAGATTGTGTGGAGAGGTGATAGAGGACCCATCTACACAAGTAGGTATAGTTTACAAATGTATTTTAAAAAATAAATATTTTACAGCTTAGAGAAACAAATATTGAACGACCCACGTATACGTATATACTGTTACCTATCAGATTAAATTTGTTGTTGTTTATCCTCTCCTGGGTGTTTATCTGGGTGATATTACACACACACACATTCATGTTGCAAATTACTCTAAATTACACGGAACATCTCTGTTAAAAGCTCACCCAGTAAATAAATAAGTGCATCTAGAATAATCAACAAGTGTCGTTAATATACATTAACTAGTTACTTTATCAAGAATATTTCCAAGTACTCATGTGTCAATGACTTTCAAACTTTCTAACAAAAAAATTTCTCCGACTACGCCTGTTCCGCAAAAAGTTATATACAGCAAGGAATATAAGTTAATAGTACGTGGTTAAAGAGAAGCTCTGTCAGTTGGAAAAAGGAAAACTTGTGTTGCTTTCCAAACGTCGACAAAATATGTGACCTAAAGGAACATGGAGATAAATGTTTCAATTAAAACTCTAATTACCACAGTGTATCGCTGAAATAATTTACACTATTTGCTTCTCCGTTACTTTGTTACATATAAATAATCAAAAATTACTTTTACCAAATGAACATAAGCACTGAAAGTTCTCCAAAATCTTTTAAATAACACTTTGTATAAAGACTCGGGATTAAACAAGATGTTATAATAACATTAAATACTAATTCTTAAGAAAAATTTCAACTTTATTACACGAAAACATAAGATTTCATAGAAATACGGTTCAAAAAGTCAAAATCATAACATACATTTACATACATATAACAGATTAAGGTACATACATAACTGTTTAGAGCACAAACACGCTAAGCTTTCAAGTTTCGAATTACTTGTCGATGGAATGTACAGAAGAGGAAAGAAGAGCGGAAAGCATTTTTTTAAATAGAATTTGAAAGATCATCAATTTCAAACGAAGAGATGCTCAACATAAACTTAAAATTTTAGCAATGACGTACGCATCTGTTCAAGGTAAACTACGCTCAACTGGCGTGTATACATTTTCATTAGTTTCCGGAACCCTCAATGTTTTGGATCACTCGAAGCGCGTACTCGCTAGCTAATGTTGATGTTTATAGGAGTCTAGTGTATATATATATATTCACTGAGGGTATGTGCAGCCTAAGGTGAAGTATGAACCACAGCAATGCGTTCACATTTTAATGCTCCCCATCGACAATCAAACCCAGGATTCCGTTCACCAAAAGCACATGCTACCCACTAGACCAGTCGAAAGGTATGAGAACATGCAAATTTTGCGAACTTTTCTAACTCCAGAATTACACAAGAAGGTATAAATAATACTGTTTACTTCTAAAAGATGAGGCGACCTTTACGTAAGACATATAGACAAAATCTTGGATGACAAATGATTGATTGTGGATCATTTCTTGGTCTACAAGTTTTTCAGATTTGAAGCCTTGCTACTCCACGATCAGTGCATGTGACAGAAATGGGAGTTAAAATCAAAAATAATGCTCTAAAACTGAAATGTGCTTACATTAATCTGTGAGTCATTGTCATTATTTGAAGTTAAAGAAACATCTGATAAGTTATTTCATGTTAATGCGTCACACTCAACTCCGATGGGACTTGAAAAACACTCTGTACAAGAAACAGTAATCGAGCTGCAATTCGCAAGATCAGTCGAGAAAGTCAAAAGCGGGAGAAACAACTACAAGTGAGAAGTCTTAAGAAGAGTTAAATGATGATAATCCAGCAATCAATGTGGAAGATACTGCACTGAAATACAACAAAGGAGGTGATATATCATTAACGCAAGAACGACACTTCGGTTATTCCAGCTGCTCTGAATCCGTACTTCAGCAAACTTTCATACATCGTTCATATTTTCTTCTCTCCTCATTTATACTCGAGAAAGAAACATAATATTAACGTGATTTAGAAATTTTGGAATATCATCTTTTTGGATTGAGTCTGAGAAAAATAAATACTTTGGGCCTGATCTATCTGATAATTCATTCTTATTTTAATCTTTTCTCTATAGTTTGTTGACCAACCGATCGAGGTTTCAAAACTATTTCTATTTAATGACTTCAGTACGTTCTAAGTAATTACGTAAGTACCTCCTACATTTCATTTACACAGATTTAAATGTGTATATACATACGTGTAATCACTTCGCCATACATTTTAACAATATAATGAATGCAATCATTAAAAAACGGAACATTTACATGACAATATTTTAGACTCTAGGGCAACATCAACTTTCTTCAAAATACTATATAAACATTAAAAATAAATAAAGGCTTACCACTAATAGTTAATTAGCATTTTTCTTTTTCTCTCTTTCTTTCTTCCGTCCACCGTACACAATTCTAATACGTAAAATTTTCAATCAAATGAAACACAAGCTTGCTATCAACTATCGGAATAAATAAATATGTCACGCGAAATTAAAATCGTGACTTAAAAACATTTTGAATAATTTATCAGTATATATTAAAAAAAAAAAAGTACATTTTTGGTTTCAGAAACAACATATCGAGAAATTCTCTATTAAATATAACAAAGTATTATACACTGCAGATTTAATCGTACCATTCTGACACTTCTCAAGTATAAATATGAGAAAGGGACAACAAAACAGCCTGACACAGTTATTCATTACAAAATTAAAAAACATATAGAATCTAGTGAAGCCCCTTAAACAGTTAAACCATAACATGGCTCCACCTAAAATTATGCATTGTTACATAACCTAACCAAGTAAAATGTGAATACAGCATTGGTACATTACCAAATTTACATGAAGCAGGATGGAACATTTTTTTTTTTTTTTCTTTTCTGTTTAACGTCCACGATTACATCCTTTAGGATAAAGGTGACGGACGATTAACAAAAGATTGAACGATGATGAAATGAAACTTTTGTGCTCTCCCACCAGGAATCGAACTCGGAACTCACGCACCAAAGATGCAAGCTCTACCACTAGAGTAGCAGAGAGCTAATAATTTCTCAGATAATGAGAACATAAAACAGGTTATAAACAAGAAATTTAACAACAATACTTCACAAACTATATACATTATTTCTACAGTGAAAGAAATTCATTTTAAAATATTCAAGCAATGCCATTTTTTTTAAGAAATAGGCCTTCACGTTGAAGACAAGGAGAATTTGGATACTTGGGTGTGTTTCAATTGTGATTATAATTATTTGAGAAACTTGAAACTTGTATTTATTTATATAGAATAGAATTTGTTCTGGCTTCTAGTAAATAGGTATATACGCATGTTATCAAGATTTTCTAACTAACACGTAGGAAAATCATTTATAGGAAATTTTCAAAATAGTTCGAGAACTAATTTGCACGTAAATACAGGTAGCTAATTCGATTTACTACATACAGCTTTCGAACTCTACTTTTAAATTTTATAATTTTTCAATCAAATTATAAATAAATGCAATACAGCTATAAGTTTGGCCCAAATACTGCACTTAACATACGAGCAGAAATCATATCTAAATAAGTAATAATAATACTTGTCCGTTTATACAATTACAGGCTTGCTGATTTAACAGCAATACTTTTTGTATAAGTTTCAAAGTCAACTACTTAAGCATTAGCAACACCGTATAACAACTTCAATCAGCACAAAAACTTCATATAACATTTACCAATCCACGATTTCTATAAACAACAAAACTATATCCCTAACATTAAGCGTTTTTTGTTGTGTGACTTTGCAAAGAAGATGCTTTTAGTACCAAAGGATTCGAAACACGGAAAATGCTCGGCAGCATAGTCGCAAGCGTACCAAACACCTCTTCAGATATCCCCTTGGGAACTAGGAACTGCAAATTCTTTAGTTCTGATCCTCCCCAAGAAGCCATTTCTATCATGAAACCTTTCACACACTTAAACACTAGCTCAGCTCGTTTCGTACACCAGGCAACAGTCATTTCTTCTGACATTTCATGTACAAGCAATACAGGAACAGTCAGAGTAGTTATATCATATGAACAAGCGGCTTTAAGGATATTCCTTAAGCCCAAAATCACTGGATGTCTTGAATTTATGTCACTTGACCGTAAAGAATCATCAACTACCATATGAAACACTACATGAACTTCAGCAAGATTTGAATGACGTGTTATGTACACATCTCCAGGCAACAGATTCTTCGACGTATTGCGCCGTAGTTGCTCAATATTAGTGATGTTTGCTAACACCTCTTGTCCACTTTCCTGGTTACAATTCGCATGTCTCCATGCAACAGCTTCTTTAATTTGGTCCCTGATTTTCTCAAATTGATCTTCAGCTGATGGAAAATGAAATTCTGTAGACGTCTGACACACAGATATAAAATCTTTCATCAAACCAGTACAACTCCCTACATGGGAGTCCGTCAGAAGTACAAGCCCACACAAATCATTTGAATACAATCCTAAAGCAGTTTGCAGTCTCTGCGGTTGTGGTTCAAGACTACCTGATTTTTGTAATTTCACTCGACAGAAATCCAATACATCAGTTGACAAGATTCGTATATTATGCATTTGTTTCATTTGCGACCCGAGATGTATTGTAAAGCTTTCTTCTAATATCGGTGACGGAAGTGTTTCTTCCTTCTGCAACAACTTGCTTGATGTTATAGGTCTTGCAGTATGTGGCGAACTGGTTGGTGTTGGCAGTGTCTCGATCGTTTGATAATCTTCATATACTTTCATTACCCAATCGCGGTATTCCTGACGCTGAGTCTGTTTCAAATTGTCAAGTTCACTGTTCCATTTGCCTTGAAGGAGATTTTGGTCTTCGAAATGCTTACCTGCAAGTTCGTTTATATCATCTTCTGTGTTATAAACATTGATACCTTCAACAGCAGTTGTCATCTCATTCGTCTGCTTTTCTATCATTGCAGAAATCTGTTCATCCCTCTGAGTTACAAGATCCTCAACTGCGAGTGCATACGAGTGTTCCACTTGTAGAATGGTTTCAAGAGCAGGGGAATGAACTAACTTATGATATACTTCGGAAAAAACCTCTTCATCGGTAGTCCCTTGTGGCTCTGCATATTCCACTATCTCCCCTTTAAAAGCCTGTTCCCATGCTTTAGTAATTTCATCTATGTCAACTTTTCCTTCTAAGCTGTCATCAATATGTTTTTTTGCTATGTTGTCATAGTACTTAATAGTCTCATCTTTAACGAATTTTTCTAGAGTTGTCATCAAGTCAGGTTCAATGTAACACGGTAACTTAAACATTGTAATCAAGCGGTGCGTCAACTCTTGTACAGAACTTGTACAAGGGAAAGTAATCGGCACTTCCAGTTTAAATTCATCTTTAGATGTACACGCCGGAAATCGAAATACGACAGTCTTCTGAACTGTATCTTGCGCTGACATGTTTGAGTTCTACGACATATACACTCAATAAGACTTACACGAATAAAACTATCAAATAATCACAAACTGTTTTAAGTTTTAGTGTCAAAAAGTTCGACTACATGGAATATATTAATTGTTCCTTGTACTACAAACCTTGGAATGCTTCCCAGTAGAAAACATCTGCATAATTTTTAAACACAAAAAAAGTCTTTACCTATTGCCACATAAATATTCTCCTGAAAGACTATATACACAGCACTAAGATGAATCAATTCTGCTGGCAAAAAACGGTTTAAATTACATTCTTAGTTTTAATAGACGAACTCTATAATGTTGGTGTTCTTTTCTTGTCTTCTCGTAAACCCATACCGGTCAAATAGGTAGGTGCACCAGCTCTATAGTCATGTGTGCTATGAATGCAAAATTGTCAAATATGTGCCTCACACGGAGGATTTATGATTCAGGAACAAAAATGAATAAAATACAAGACACAATTGGGAAGAAATGACACAATCGGGGAAAAGGTCAAAGCCAGGAAACGGTCAAAATCGGGAAAGGAGTTCAGACAGTGAAAGAGGGCTGAAAGTCAAGTTGAACAGGGCAAAAAGTTAGAGGAAAGTAGGAAGTTTAAAATGAAAAAAGAACAAAGAGTAAAAAAAAGAAGGGGATCTATGTACGTGTAAATGTAAAAGAAGGTGTAAGTGTAGCGTAGGTGTATAGGAGATCCCACGGAGAATGAACTCTCTTATGGGGCGTTTACACTTAGTCGATTTGCGTTCGATTCAGTTGAATTGACGTCACTTTCAACTTAATCGACCGTGTAAACAGGAATTCAACTTAATCGCTTGTTGATCGAAAGCGAGTAATCGACTGGCAACTGAATTAAAAAACGTTCTATTTTCTGTGGTTGAAATAATTGAACACATCCATCGATCTGATTCGGCCTAGTTGCTTCGATTTAGTGGCAAATGCAGCGAGTCGATTTAGTCGTGCGATTAAATCGACCAAGTGTAAACGCCCCATTACAGAGCAGTTCCTTTCCTTTTCTACTTCCAAGCCGCTAGCGTAGTGCTGCCAACACTCAACGAAAAAAAGTTACTAAAATCCATAACTAAAAATGGCTAATAAAAAAAAAAAACAAGCTTCCGCGCTGAGACAAAGATAAATAAATCCGAATCCTATAATAGCATAAAGTTAAAGCAAAACTCGCTTCACGAAGATAAATATAATCTTCTTCTTCAGGTTGAAGCAAAGCTTCTTTTGTCTCGGTTGTTTGTACTGAGTTGCTTTTGTTTTAACTAGTTACGAAAGTATAAATGAAATACTGTATAGAGAATAACCCTTTTATACGCAGCACAACCCCAAATCTCACCATTAAAATTAAAGAAAGTGTTTTTGTTTTCAACCTGTTCCTGGATATGATTTTGACTTTATTCACCTAATTGAATACACGTTTCAATTCCACGTTCGAATATGAAAGCATTAGTACTTTAAACAAGAAAAAACTAATTCTAAAAATAGACTCTCTCCTCCAGCATCTATGTAGCGATTTATTCCTTACAAAAATTCTTCAATTGAAGACTCATTTACTCGTTTAATGAAATTTATGTCGGCCTCTGATTTTTAATTTTGTCTTATCTTCAAATTCAAGAGTGAAAGCTGAAGCTAATTCAGTAAAAGACTGTTTCATCGATTTCAAATCCTTATTGACACTGAAAAGCGACATATTCTAAAAAATGTCTATATTATCAAGAAGTCTATTTTTAATTTCTTTCGACTTCTTCATTAAAACTTTACACGTCTCCCCTGAAAATTTTACTCAACGTCTATTGGTAACTTACAGGTTTTGAGCTCGTTCTCTGCTGTGTAACCAATATATGAGGAGGAGCCAAAATAACCATCAATGCTATATTTTATGAAGACAATTCTAGAAGTGGGGTTTAGAATGTTACCACTTAGAGAACGCATCAAACTTCCGAAAATAGGAAAGTGACACAGAAAATATATCAAAAAGTGGCTAAACTCAGAAAATGGCTAGAAATGGCTAAAGGCGAAAAGCATTTGGTTAGAAAAGCCACTAGTGGCTTTTTGGAAAACTTGGGGCTAGCCACACAAGTGGCCGCATCTAGCCACAAAGTGGCTTAATTGGCAACCCTACGCTAACGGCAAAGGGAACGGCTATATAAATAGATGCCTCGGTCATAAATTTTTGTAGGCTACAACTATAAAATAGTGCTACCTATATTTCACAAGGAGTGTTTTTGAAATTAACTACTACCCATAGGCGCCGACTTTGGGGGGGCAAGACACTTTTGGCCCCCCCAATATTTATAGGTGGGGCCCTCGCCCCTCCAATATAATCCAGTCGAGGAAGAATTAACAAAGAGGAGCAAGAATTTCTGTCATAGACTTCGTCGTGCTTTTAATTCAATATAGGAAGAACCTTTTTATTCGATAAAAAAGGCCATTTTCAAAACTTTGTAGAATGGAGCACTGAAGCTTCAACCAACACTCTGGCAGCACTAGTATTGTAAAGGCCTGGAAAAACCGGAAATTTTGGGTAAAAACCCAGTTTTTTTTTACCGTTTTTACCCGAGCTTGGAAACAAAGGAAAAAATTGGGAAAAATTGAAATTTTCGAATATTTTACTACATTATGCTTTTAAAATGAAAACTATTTGATATTTACTAGTTTACGATTAAGATCATTGAGTAGTTATGTTTCTTGTATTAGAATAGGAAAATTTTGTGGCAACAAATATATTGTTATAGGATGTAAGAGGATTTCATATTATACTTTAGGATATTTATGGAATATTATCAGATATTATGGTTTTAGATTTCAATTTTAGTAAAGTTACAATATTTTATGTCATTTAGATTTAAGTTTATTCACATCATCATTTTACTCATTAAATTATGTCACACAAATATTAGGAACAACATTATGTCATGAAAATCATTTAGTTCGCTGACGCTTTATTATTTCATTACTAAAAAGCAAATAAAGCAACCTAGTTACATTATGTTAACGAGAGAATTTATACAATGTAGTTATTACGTTTGTCAGACAATTACAATTGGATCAGCGTTTTCATTTTCAAAATTGAGAACAGAATGTTTATGTTATTGTAAGAATTATGTATCTTTTTGTTTTTAAAAAATTCTTAAAAAAAAAATTTAAATCATCCGAGAGATTGTGTCTGGAGATTCTAGAGATTTCTGGTCAGCAGAATGTCCTGTCCCAATTGAGTTTCTCAAGAATTCCACGTGCTATCTGGAGCCTGTTGTTGTCATGAATATCTTCAATGTCTGCAACCTCATTTCTTAATTATATAAAACCGTTTCCTTGGAAAAAGAAGCGAGTTGAAAAGGAAGGAGTTTAATAAGAAGCAGTGAATAAGAATCAGTTAACAAGAATCGAGTTATAAGACCTCAGATAATGAGAAGTTATTAAACGATCTATTCGCGACAAGCCGAGATAGTTACTTTAATCTAAGTTTCGGAAAGCTCGTTTATAAATTTTATTCGCGTACACTATCGAGTGATAAGCTCATTTTCCATAGACGATTTATAAAGTTTGGAGCTGAACTGCAGATGGGATTACTTGACAACATAGGACCAGTAGTCACCCAGGTATGATATTCTTGAGGCCAGATTTCCCTAATTTCTTTCCTCATGACCTTTTCAGATATTTAATCAAGTCAATCTCAGAACACTAAATTCATTGACTAATAAACTGTTACAAATCGAACAATATGTCTTTCTCTGAGTTAAATAACACTTCCATTGTTCACAACTAAATTAGTCTTAAATCTCATGTTACACATTTGCCTAACTTTTAGGGGCATGTTGAGAGAGAAATTCCAGATATTTCTCTTAGTTTAGGTTGGTCTTCTCATACTTGCTACTATCCCTACATTCATTTCGTACAAGAGAAGGCCAGGCAAACATGGTCAAGATGCTGTGGGTTCGATTCCCAGTCAGAGTTGTAAATCTAAGTTGTCCCCGTTGACTAGGCATGGTAGAGATGCTGTGAGGCTAATGCCTTTTTGTAAAGATCTCAGTGCAATACAGACCTTAACATGGTGAAGTATGCTTAGGGTTCGATTCCCGGCGAAACTAGTTTGTTATAAGATTATTTTACCACCTTAACATGGTGGATGATGCTGAAGGATCCCACTATTTAAATTAACCAACCGGCATGGTTGGAGATGCTAAACGATCCTAAATTCCTAATCATTTTGTATATTAGTAAACTGGCATGGTGGATGATGCTAAAGGTCCCATACTTCTAAACATTTACACTAACTTATTAAGGCAGAGAGTATAATATGGTAGAAAAATATTCAGAAGCTTACGCATTTGTTAAGATTCCAAATTTTCAAATATTTACATGTAGCTAATCGACATGGTCGAAGATACTAAGAGTTACCATATTACTTTAAGTAATTACTTGATAGTGGCTATCCCACCCGCCCACCCTCGATTGGTGCAGCTAGTCACATCTTTAGGTTTAGAATATTACATAATCACAATGGATAGTGTAAGAAATTTATTTCATATAAAGATATGTCTGGCGAGAGTAAGCCGTTGCTTAGAAAGCAGGTCTAAGTGTAGAAAATTACATTTTGACAGAGTCCACAGTATTGGATCTCGTAGTTTTCAACCACACAATTAGAAATTTACCGCTATAATGTCATAAATGACAAAAAAAATGTAAATAGTTATTATTATTATAGGTTAAGGGAAGATATTTATTTAATTATGATACGATATTTCATTTTTTAGGCTAAGTAGTATAGTTTTATGCCAAAAGAACCATAATAAACAAACCGAGATTTGTTGTCAAAAAAAAAGACGAAAAGAAAAATGACAGCTTATGTCTTTACGGCATGTAAATAAAAATAACACGAAAGATTACATCATTGAGAAAATATGATATGTAGGTTACTAAGAATAACGTACAATAACATGAACATAGCATGTCTTCAGGGCATGACATATGCGATTTAAATGGAAATAAATCACGACTAATAATTAAGAATAGATAGTGTCTCAAATATAAATAATAGGAGTCGAAATAATGGATTAATAATTTAATATCTAAATAATATATAAATATGTGCCTAACAATAAGTTTTTCAGGGTTTATGACCGTAGTTTTGCGACTCGATTTAGCGAGCGAGTCGGGCCGCTCGTTCTCAACCAAAGCCCCATCTGGGACGGACTAAAAACCGACCCAATTTGTTTTGAAAATCGTATCGCAAAATTCCGGAAATTGGTTGATTATTATAAGTTAAGTTAATTGTCGATTTAGTTAAAATTTAGAAACATTGGTTTATTTAACAATTAAATTTTAGAACAAATTTTCCTAAGATTAAGTCCCTAGGTAGGCAGGAAGTCAACATCTCAATAAGTAAAAATGGCACAGGACCTCACTTTATTGAGAATATTTTTTTTTATTATAATCACATTAGTCTTCGGCGACAACACAAGAAAAGGTAGCCAAATGCACCTAAAGGAAAGTAGGGAAAATACCCTCGGTTGTTCGTTAGTAAAGCAGTGATTTTTTTTTTAATGTAGAATCCTACTTACTTAGAAAATGTCTGGGGAACGCAAAAGATCAAAATTAAATTTTTAATGATTTTTTTTCAAGAATTGTTAAGAAAATAATGAATATTTAATATACAAAACATTATTTTCAATAGTTTGCATTAAATCAAACTATGTAGTATATTTTATATCAATAAAAAAAAAGAAATGCATAACAAGCTCTTCGTTATGTAACGTCACGTTAAATAACGTCAATGACCAGTTATGTTTGACGAATATTTCAAAATTTTTCGACAATTAAAACTTGCTATTATTACCCTAAATATTAAGAATATATAGGCAAATGAACAACGATATATAGAAATAAAGCCACTAGACGAAATAACTTCTAAACTTAGACAATTCTTCATATTTTGACAAATATATATAGATTAATAGATTTTTAATAATAATTTAATGAAAGACGAATAATAATAATAATAATGATTATAGTACCGCGATTGACGTACTTAAAGTAGAAATGACAAGGAAATATGTCATAGTAGTTGATATTTTATAGGGTAAAATAGGCAGCGCAAAGCGCTAGTCAAGGATTTCCCTAAGAGATGTTTTAAATAAGGTTACGATTTATAGTCAACACAAAGTGTAGACTTTGGATATCGTACAAAACTTAGGTTAAAGAAAAATAGAAGTGGATTTTAGAAGTCTTTTCAAAGATCAGACTTAGTTGTCCATAAGTTTTATAATAATAATACAAAATAAATATTTTAAGGCTAAGACAATATTTTTCCCGAATGGATATAACAAGTTATAACATATTTTTGACCTAACACAATTTTAGAATAGAGCTAAGTTCTCTGTAGTTTGAAGGCCTGCAAACACAAAGGATGTACGCTAATTTTCAAGAATTTGACACATTTACGTTCACGATAATGACGTTGATCCTGATTGCATACTGCAAATGCATACTGGATTTTAAATAACTAACTATCAATTTTGAGAAATATATCCTCGATTATAGAATTAAAATCTTTTATTATTCATATATGAGCTGAAAATGTCTCATTTATATCGGCCATTGGATAAGACAACTCGATATCGATATTGTATATATTTTGTTAGTTATAATTTTATTATTCATATTATTTAATCATAGATATAAGCACTTTCATATAGTTGTAAGATTATTCCTAGTATAGTATGAATATATATAGTACTCACCTTTTTGTAGAAATTAATAAGCCTCAATATAATAGGCAAAACCCTTTTACATGCACGCCTCAGAGCATGATGCACGTTTAAAGATATAAGATCTAGGTGTTTCCTTTCCAAGCGCATTCTTGCACAACTTATACACTGACCTACATTCTTATATACAAGGCCAAGGCTCATCACGGTCAAGCACTCACGTAATAAACAATATCTATTTTTTTAACACCACTTCTCTTTTCTGAGATTTATCTTATCTGAACCCCTGATCCCTATTCCAACCCTTTCACAAATTTCTGGCCACACCACGAACATGAAGAATATCACCTCCATCAACAGAGGATGCATCCAGTGAATTTAAATGGATGAAAGACGATAAAATTTTATCACGATATGAATGCATTTTTGAATCAGTGAAGTCTCCGATTCTGTGAAATTATATCACCAACCCACACAGAGACACTCACCAGGAAAACTACTAATAATTTGGAAAACGTTCAACACGGATTTCCACTCGCAACCATTGCAGAAAATGACTGTGATATCCCAAGTTTCTCCTGGAAAGTCATAACTAATTCCAACTCATCACATTACAGTGTGCAATCCCTATTATGTGTTTCTACACCAGACGTAATTACACCTAATTAAAATAGTGAGAAGTGATGATAAATATTTTATTAAAAATAGTGTTTCCAGTGGAAAGGTTCACAGAAATCAAACAGTGGAGATTTATGTCCTTGGTGTTTAAGTGCAAAAAGCAGTGAAGTTAACAACAAGAAGAAATAATTATTTTTTGTTCTTTTAATCATCTTTATTAAAGATGCAAACACTTATGTGGAAACAACTGTTTCAGCACATCGAGTTTCATGACACGCTGGTTAGCGTAAGTGCAAAGGTTTCTTATTAATTGTAGAAGCGAATCACAATTCATCCCGCCGATAAGACAGAAATCGTAAACTGTGATTCACTACAGTGTCCTTCTGATGTTTTGTTTTTCTGTCGACAGATGGCAGCTCATTCTAGGACAACTCATTATATGCATTTTATAGTTATGCACCCTAGTGAACTAAATAAAAACTACAAACTCTAATATTGCAAAAAAAAAATATTTTATATTATTATTTTAACATTTTGAATATTGCCAGTGCAATTTAATAGCAATATTCTCATATCAAGATTAACTTTTATTTTCTCTTTTTTTTATTTATATCATATTAAGAATGTATATATATTTATATTTTTATTTTTCATGTAAATTATAATTTTATTTTCATTTTCGACAGCACGAATGTGTCGAAGTTTTACTCGCCGAGGGATGTTATAGGCTGTAAGAGGATGTCATATTATACTTTAGGATCTTTATGGAATATTATCAGATATTATGGTTTTAGATTTCAATTTTAGTAAAGTTACAATATTTTATGTCATTTAGATTTAAGTTTATTCACATCATCATTTTACTCATTAAATTATGTCACACAAATATTAGGAATAACATTATGTCATGAAAATCATTTAGTTCGCTGACGCTTTATTATTTCATTACTAAAAAGCAAATAAAGCAACCTAGTTACATTATGTTAACGAGAGAATTTATACAATGTAGTTATTACGTTTGTCAGACAATTACAATTGGATCAGCGTTTTCATTTTCAAAATTGAGAACAGAATGTTTATGTTATTGTAAGAATTATGTATCTTTTTGTTTTTAAAAAATTCTTAAAAAAAAAATTTAAATCATCCGAGAGATTGTGTCTGGAGATTCTAGAGATTTCTGGTCAGCAGAATGTCCTGTCCCAATTGAGTTTCTCAAGAATTCCACGTGCTATCTGGAGCCTGTTGTTGTCATGAATATCTTCAATGTCTGCAACCTCATTTCTTAATTATATAAAACCGTTTCCTTGGAAAAAGAAGCGAGTTGAAAAGGAAGGAGTTTAATAAGAAGCAGTGAATAAGAATCAGTTAACAAGAATCGAGTTATAAGACCTCAGATAATGAGAAGTTATTAAACGATCTATTCGCGACAAGCCGAGATAGTTACTTTAATCTAAGTTTCGGAAAGCTCGTTTATAAATTTTATTCGCGTACACTATCGAGTGATAAGCTCATTTTCCATGGACGATTTATAAAGTTTGGAGCTGAACTGCAGATGGGATTACTTGACAACATAGGACCAGTAGTCACCCAGGTATGATATTCTTAAGGCCAGATTTCCCTAATTTCTTTCCTCATGACCTTTTCAGATATTTAATCAAGTCAATCTCAGAACACTAAATTCATTGACTAATAAACTGTTACAAATCGAACAATATGTCTTTCTCTGAGTTAAATAACACTTCCATTGTTCACAACTAAATTAGTCTTAAATCTCATGTTACACATTTGCCTAACTTTTAGGGGCATGTTGAGAGAGAAATTCCAGATATTTCTCTTAGTTTAGGTTGGTCTTCTCATACTTGCTACTATCCCTACATTCATTTCGTACAAGAGAAGGCCAGGCTAACAATATTTGTACCATTCCTTTGCACCGTGATAGAATGGAGTCATGGCAACAAAAGATCCTAAAATGTAATACTAGTTAGAATAATTAATATAGACGTATTTAAATTATCTTAAGTAATCTTATAAAGTTACCGTTTTATGGCAGGAAAGTGTTAAATAACAGGGCCCGAATCATTCTAGTTAATACCAGTATGTTAAAATCAAATATACAGGGTGTTTCAAAAGAACACGGAACACCGACAACGTTTGGGAGGGGATTGCTGACACCAAGATAAGACAAAAAGTATAGACCATCCTGGGTGCACAAATGCTTCCTTTCGAAGTTATAGGCCGCCAAAAACATGAAAAAAAATGAACTTTGAAGGTCCATAGCTCCAAAACTATGGAATTTATCTTAGTCGGGACAAGACTTCACTTAGAAACTAATATGTTCCCTATCCAAAAATCCATGTTTCAGAATGCTAAGGTACTCACGAAGCAATTTTTATAGAGGGAGTTTGGCTACGGGCATATAATTTGAAGTACTCTCCAACTGCCTCTATAAAAATTGTTGTGGAAGTACCACAAGATTCTGAAACATGGATATTTGGATAGGGGACATACTAGTTTCTAAGTGAAATCTTGACTTGACTATGGTAGGTCCCATATTTTTGGAGCTATGGACCTTTAAAGTTAATTTTTTCATGTTTTTGGCATCCTATAACTCCAAAAGGAAGCATTTGTGCACCCAGGATGGTCTATACTTTTTTTTCTTATCTTGGTGTCAGGAATCACCTCCCAAACGTTGTCGGTGTTGTTTTGAAACACCCTGTACAATTTATGGAGATACGTATTGTCCTTGTGCTGTGTAAAATTTCCGGAAATTTTGAACCCATTAGAAAAAATCTTTTGTTCGGAAATATTGGCAAAACCCAGAAAATATAATTTAAAAACTATTTTTTCGCCTGATACTAATCTTATTTTCTGTAACGTGTCTGCAGCATATACGTATACAACGTATTACGCTAGCAGGAAGTATTTAAAGTAACAGCTTTTAATTTTACTTTTTAGTTTTCTGATTTCTGATAAAAATCCCTCTTTATTATTTGTATTTATATTTTTCGAACAACTCAAAAAGAGAGAGGATGTTATTTATATATATACGCATATACCGCACAAGTGCGTAAATTTGAGCAGCGACAAATATATTAAAGAATTTAACATGTGAAATTACCGTTCGTTATTACTAAAAACTAACAAAATACCCGTTTTTCGCACGGCGAGAATGCGTTTCATTTTGGGTATAAAGAGCACCAAAACTGTCACCAATGAACTTAGGAATCCCCAAAACTATGAATTCGATACTAGTATCAATCATTTTCAGTTACTTTTACATGTCATTTTCCCCCATTATGAGTAACTAATGGGGCATAATTTGGATTTAAACGGCATAGGAACTGTCACTGTTCATCTTAGCCACCCCGAAAACTATGTATTCGACGCTAATATCGGTAATTTTCGATCATTTTTATATATCCACCCATTCTCCCTGTCCCAAGTTGCGGCGCTGAATTTTGATTTAAACTGCACCGGAAATGTCACTTT
The DNA here is from genome assembly GCF_964235325.1 of Thermobia domestica. NCBI lineage: Eukaryota > Metazoa > Arthropoda > Insecta > Zygentoma > Lepismatidae > Thermobia > Thermobia domestica. Next base: position 53,783,388 of record NC_137471.1, read on the forward strand.
TCATCTCAACGGCCCTGAAAACTATGGATTCACACCAATATCGATCATATTGCATCATTTTTATATATCTCCTCCTCCCCCAGTTTGCGGGCATATATTTGGATTTAAACGGCATCGAAAGTGTTATTGTTCATCTCAGCGACCCTGAAAACTATGGATTCGACTCTGATATCGGCCATTTTGAATCATTTTTATAAATATATCTCCCCTTTTCCCTCCTCCTGCCTTAAGTTGCGGGCCTGATTTTTTTATTTAAACAGCATCGAAAATATCACTGTTCATCTCAGCAACTCCGAAAACGATGAGTTCGACACTAAGATCGGTAATTTTCAATATATATCCGCACTTTCTCCAAGTTGCACTTTCAAAGGTCTCGAATCCATCCCAGGCCCGAACTTCATCTATGTTGATTTTTTTTTTATCGAGATCAGTCTGGAGATTCAAGAGTTGTTAAGTTGCAAATATAGTCACTTTCATTTTATATACCGCATGTAGATAAATTGTCGCATTAGAAAACAGGTATTTGTTTACATTGCACATAAAGTTTATATTAATGTCTGTATTTGAATATTAAATAATAATTATATGTCTTAGTGCATGAATATTAGTGAAATTTGCTTACTGCTCTTTGTTTTAAGAAGTGGTATAGTTAAAATTAACAAAATTTCACCAGATCAAAGAGTATATTAAGAACTCAGTTTCATTCAAGAGCCCTATTTGTTGCAACAGAAACGCTTCATGATAGTAGATGTGTATGCAATTGTAAAAGTTCTGTAATAATGCACAACCAGGAGTAAACGACTAAAAGGCACATAAAGGAAATGAGTGCATACTATTAATTTTCAAGAATAATTACAAGTTTTATTTTAGAATGCTTTTTTTTTTTTTAATATTCACAATATTCAAATTTACATTTTTCATGCGTTCAAAAAATAACTGTTCCATTACTAGTAAAACTAACTTAATACAAATATTTTTTTATTTTCCCAATTTTTCCGGAAAGAAACCGGGAAAAACGGTTTTTTACCAGCCGGTTCAAAATTTCCGGAAATTTTGCAACACTAGGCAGCACTGATATGACAAGTGAAGATCAATGTGAGCGCAAACTTGCAGTGAAGTTCCCAAATTTTGAACTTGTATTTGTTTTAAAGCCTTTAGGCAAATTTGCATTAGGTCGTGAATTTGGATGCAGCGGAGTGGATGCAGCTTACCAAGAACTGCGGGGAGGGGGGGGGAAGGATCATCAAGCGGTTGATAGAAAACGGCTGAATATGATGATATATTTGTTCATTGTTTTGGCCCCCCAATATTTTCTTCAAGTCGGCGCCTATGCTACTACCCATCAACCATGAAAGAGTCAAAAAGTAGAGAGAGCCAAATATATGACCCTAGCCTCCAGTTCAGTGGCATCAATTCGGGTTTTGCAAGGAAGGCAAGATTGTTGACTAATATAAGAATTTCACATTTTAGTTTGTGTTTATTTTAAACTGCACCCATTTTCATCAGTTTCTCAATATCACAGACCGCCAGGAGCAGATGAAGGGGAAACTGCCCTTCTGAGTTTCAGAAACATATATATGTGATATTGAGAAACTGATGAAAATGGGTGCAGTTTTACTATATGGATCCACAGATTGTAACATGTACAGAAAAATCTGTGCAAAGTCTTTAATTTCCCCATTTTATGCCAAGAACAGGACCCAACTAACTCCTGCAGGGCTTTTGATCCGTTCCTACTACTACTACTATTTGTACCATGGATCCGTATAGTAAAACTGAGGGAAATTTGTTAATATAGAGAGGGTAATACTAAATTCACTTTCACTATAGGATGCTGGTTTACTGTTGGCACACCACATTTGGGAAGATTTACAGGTACTGTCCTTGCGCCACGAGAAAAACTCTAACGTAGTTGTATCACATGTGTTCATGCTGTCGATTTCACATGCGCGGGAAAGACCGTTTCATTTGGGTACATGACACCTTTGACATTATGCAGAGTCGTTCTGACGCGTGATAAGTGCCATACTAAAGAGTTAGACTATCATATGTTTCCTGCAGCAGACAGGTCTTTAGTATGACGCTAATATCTCTAAACGATTCTGCATAAGGCCTCTTGTGACGAACACGCTATACTCAGAACTAGATTCAGGGTTGCCACGTTATGAGCAATTTTTAAGATTTGGAAAAAATAAAATATTTATAGCAAATAATATTGCACTTAATAAAGAACCATTGAATATATTTTGCGGAGATTTTCACTGATACATAGCCTAGAAATAAAATTGAAAAAGGGCTAACTTTCGAGTTTCTTTGAAAAACTCCTTTCGTTGATATTGTTATATTTGAGGAAAAACTTAAAATTGTTACACATGTTGATTTCTGGACTTCAAAATATCTGCGGGAAAGGAAAAAATGAAATCTTTAAGTTTTACGTCCCATGGTTATGCCGGTTAGGCTAAAGGAGACGATGATGAGGAGGGATGAGTGAAATGGTAGATGAAGAAAGTGGGAGGAAACAGGAGAACCCCGAGAAAACCCACGTACACGGTGTTTGTCCACCACAAAGTTCAAACGGCGAGATCTGGAATCGAACCAGGGAGTCCAAGTACCGGAGGTGAACGCTTGAAAAGTAAAGGGTCCAAATGGATGAATCGAGTTGTGGGATGAGACATAGTGCGCCTGACAGAGGATGTACAACATGTGTATGTGCCAAGTTATAGCGGCTGAGCGCCATAAGAAACGGAGGGGGAGGGCTCAAAGTTGGAGTCCATAAAATACGCCACTGTCTTGCAGACTGTGTTAATTTCTCAGCACATTCCAAATTGTACTCGCAGGAAAATTCTCCTGTACAATATGGAAAAGGTTATAATTTTTCAGTTCACAGTATTTTTCTCACAAAGACTTGAAAAATCAGTTTTTCTAACGTACATAGTGTATAAAGGATCTTGGATATTTTTTGTGAGAGTGTTGTGCTCATAATTGCAATTTGTGTAATCACTAGAACACCACGTTAAATTAAAGTTACAAATATGCATAACCGCAATTATTATAAATATTCATTCAAAGTAGTTAACCTACTAGTTTAAAAGAGGTGCATTATACAAAAAAGGTAGAACAGATATTCGTTAAAACCTGTCTTATAGCTATTATTCGCAGTAAAATAGCTTCCAACGAAAACATAGAACTAAACCTGAGAGACCGAAACACACCTCAATCTGTTTACTGTTCAGGAGATGTTACTTTTCAGCGTTTCGGATAACTCACTGTACCAGTGGCGTATTTAGAATTTTGTTTCGGGAGGACTATGCACAATACGGGGAAGAAAGAGAAGAATTGACCACCTGAGTATGAGAATTAATATTTTAATCAATTGCCTAGTAATTCTGTACTAGGAAAAAACGTGAAACTCGTACGTCGGTGGAGGATCTTACCTCCCACTCAAATCCGAAATGACGCTCCTACAAACACACGTTGAATATTTGTAATTCCATTTCAACTTAACTGATTTCAATTTAGAAAAAATGGAAATATTCAGTTTTATCTGTGTAAGTTTTTACCTGAAAGAAGATGTTGAGACAAGTTGAAGCTGAAATATACTGATTTCAATTTTAATGGCAAGAATTGTAGACTTATGAATCTTATGTAATATAATACATACAAAAATTTAACAATGAATCTAACCTTTTATTCTGTTCATAGAAGAAAAAGGAAGCATCTTCTTGACGTACCTAATTTCCCGGGCTACTTATTTCCCCTCTCGTTTTTTTTTTTAATTCAAACATTTACCTTTCTTTATAACTAAACGATATAAATATTCCTTTGCTATAATAACTAAAGTCTCATTATGTTGATAACCGTGCAAGTTGGTGTGGAACATTAGTTTCGTTATAAACTTCTCTTAGTTTTGGTGTCACTGACGACGGCCGACCCAAATCACAACCAACAACGGTCAAAATTATAATAGGAGATAGAAAGAATGTAACAACCAAGAAAAAGAAAAGTAGAATGGATGAAAGATGGAAAAAAGAACATAGTTCTTGCATGGAATGAAATTTGACAAATACAGTATTAGGTCTATTTGTAAACATAGAGCATAAGAAAATGGAAAGTTAATGAAATTCTTAGAAATTACGAGAAGGATTATTGTTGTAGCCCTACATGGAATGCGAAAAACCATCAAATTTAGTTCGGGAGGGGCTTGAGCCCGATAGCCTCCTAAATACGCCACTGCACTGTACTAAAACTTCTCGGAGTAGATTCTATTTTCATACAGATTCCTTATGAGTAAGTTGAAAAACTTACGATTTTTATTTGTATATAAATTTAATTTTTGTAATTACACATGAAGGTTGGGGTCATTACCGAGTTTCCCCCTAGGAACCACAAACGGGACGAAGTTCCGGGGAAGTGTTCAGAGGTGCCTGAGAATTTCCCACTTCCCCCCTTCAATTATCACACTGCTTACAACTACTTCATTTACTTCAGTCATGCATAGTTTCTGAATTACATAAATAAAGAACACTCTACGAAAGAAAAAAAAAAACAGAAGCTCATTATTTAAAATTGATTGCGGTTCCCGATTGGCAATTTCCTCGGGCAAATTTTAGAAGGTCAATGTACTGTAAATTCACTTCACCCTGCTGGCAACCCTTGTTACCACATATTTTCCACGCGGAAAGGCCAAGCATAAACTCCTGCCCACCCCCAGATTCTGAAAATAGAGTTGACCTACGTGAATCTTTACCCTTTGTCCTTCTGTATTGAGTTTACTCGTGGCGCGAGGTCTGTAAAATGCAATACTTTGAATGAAAAGACATATTTATAACTAAACTAACTAACTCTATGGCCTATGGAACCCGGAGGTTCAGTGCCGCGTTCACAAAAGCTCTCCACTGACTTCTATCCTTAGCTAATTTCATCCAGTTTCTACTTTGTATTCCTATCTCTGCGAGATCCATCTTAATATTGTCCTCCCATCTGCGCCTAGGTCTTCCTAATGGTCGTTTTCCTATGGGTCTACCAGTCAAGACTTTGAAAGCGTTTCTACTTTCTTCCATTCTAGCTACATGACCTGCCCACCTAAGCCTCCTAGACTTGACGACCCTAACAATGTTGGGTAAACCGTATAAACTATGTAGTTCCTCGTTATGAAGCTTCCGCCATTCCCCATTCTCGTTCCTCTTGGGTCCGAATATTCTTCTCAGGATCCTGTTCTCAAATACTTTCAGTCTATGTTCTTCCCTCAGAGTAAGCGACCATGTTTCACACCCATACAGAACAACAGGCATGATTATCGTTTTATATATTTTAAGCTTCAAATTCCTCGACAGAATTCGCGACGACAAGAGATTTTGAACCAAATAGTAACACGAATTCCCTGCTTTTAGTCGACATTTAATTTCTTCGTGAATATGATTTTCGTCTGTTAATATTGATCCTAAATATTTGAAACTATCCACTTTATCAAAAGCATTATTTAATATTTTAACGCCTCCACAATTTGCCGTATTACGGTCCCGACGCACTTCCATGTATTTAGTTTTCTCTGCATTTACTTCCAAACCCATGTCCCTGCAAGCGTTTAATAAGATCTCTGCATTTATTTCTACTGTTCTCCTATCATCCCCTATTAAATTTACATCATCAGCATATGCCATAACCTGGTGAATGCCGTTCAACTCTAGGCCCTGGTTACTATCTTTGATTTTCCTTATGGCGTATTCCAGCACAAAGTTAAATAATAATGGCGACAACGCATCTCCTTGTTTCAGGCCATTTTCGACGTGGAAGCTCGTGGACAAAAATTTTCCTACCCGGACTTTACTTTGGGATTCACTTAAACATATCTTAATTAATCTAATTAGCTTTCTCGGTATTCCAAGTTCTGTAAGAACGTTGTATAATGTACTCTCCTAACCGAGTCGTAAGCCTTTCTAAAATCAATAAATAGTTGATGTACCGGGGTATTGTATTCCCACTTCTTTTCGAGTATTTGGCGAATGGTAAATATTTGGTCGATAGTTGATCGATTTCGTCTAAATCCGCACTGATAATCTCCAATAATTTCATCTGCGTATGGGGTCAATCTTGCTAACAGAATATTTGAAAGGATTTTATAGGATGTTGACAGAAGAGAAATGCCTCGATAATTATTACAGTCAGTTTTGTCGCCTTTCTTGTGAATTGGAACAATGATTGATTCTTTCCACTCTTGTGGCAATTCTTCCTTGTTCCAGATAAGGAGAATGAGTTTGTGTATCTTGTTCCACAATTTTTCGCCTCCAGCTAAAATTAACTCAGCCGGAATTTCATCTACACCCGGAGATTTGTGTTTCTTCAATTTCTTTATAGCGGCTTCCACTTCTATTCGATTGGGTTCTGGAATATACGGTTCTGCGGTGTGTATCTCCTTTTCTCCATGCACATTTGTTTTTGGCTGCGTGTTCAGCAAATCGTCAAAGAAATCTTTCCATCTATTTAAGAGGCTATCCGTATCGGTGAGAACTGTTCCGTCAGATTTCTTTAATATATAAGCACGAGGTTGATAGCCTTTCTTAAATTCGCTGATCCCCTTATACATGTCCCGAATATTTTTATTTTTACTATTATCTTCAAGTTCCTTAATTTTAGCTTTCAAAAAATCCCGTTTCTTTGTTCTAAAAGTTTTGGAAGTTTCCCGCCTGATATCTGCGAAATTTTGTGTAGTTGTTTCATTCGGATTTTGTAGCCACCGTAATTTTGCCTGTTTTCTCTTCTCTGCTAGTTTAATGCATTTATAAAGATCAATTTTAAGACATATTTATAAAGATCAAATTTCTGCAAGCGACATAATTATATACAAAGTAATACAGCTGTATTTTATGTTTACAAATGTTGAATTACTAGTGTCAAATCATTACAAGTGCTTTACGACGATTAAAATATGTGAGTACATATAAAAGATGAGAGTACTAGAAACTATTTTCCACCGGCGGTGCATTTCTGCAAAGTGTACAGAAGCTGTATTTTATGTTTACAAGTGGTGCGCTACAACTATGAAACCATGACAAGTTCTATTGAAACTCGTGTCATTGTCAAAACCTACCCGTTTTCACTACCCTCGCTTATGCCAGGGGTGCCCACAAGGGGGGACTATGACGCAAACTGCGTCATTGAAATATTTGGGGGGGGGTAAAAATCTATATAAATATGTTTGATGGGGGGTAAAATTAATCAAAAAGAATATTTTCTTCATGGAAGAACACCTACGGATAGACAATTGGGGGGGTGCGTCATGGACATAAGGGGGGGGCACCACTGCTTATGCGTACACTCACTTTCGTTGCGGTGCCTGTTCACCCCCTCGCAACGCTCGGGCCCCAGCTTCGCTCTATACTGACTCGGTTTATTAGATTTCGTGCTTTTTAGTGGCCAAAGGTTGTTTTGTGTTTTTTGCATTATATTTTTATGCATACATCCGAACGTTATATTTATACCCAAATTTGTAAAAGAATTGTAATTTTTCAACAATTCTTTCTAGTGGTGCTACAAGAATAAACCTACAAGCACTGTAGTCCATACAGATCTACAGTTGATATGATGGTGAGCGTTCAACTGGGTGATGTGTGGTCAGTCCATCGCCTCCCAGGAGCCAGTATTTCTGATTTTCTTATTCGGAGTGCGATACATCTCCAATTGCATCGTGATACTAAATCAACACCGAATTGTTTCGAGACCCTTACACGCCGAAATCAGGCGCGATAACCATCGGCTATGGAGAAACTCAGTAACGTATATTTTTAATGTAAACATTTGCTCTTTGGTTTGAGTTTAAACATTCTTTTCCGCAGAGAAGCTATATGAAACATGAAAATGAAATGAAATCTTTGAGTTTTACGCCCCACGGTTATGCCGGTTAGGCTAAAGGAGACGGTGATGATGAGTAATGAATGAAATGGTGGAATGAAGAAAGTGGGAGGAAACGGGAGAACCCCGAGGAAACCCACGCACACGGTGTTTGTCCACCGCTATATGAAACATGTTCCTGCAGCTTAACGTAGGATCCGAACCTCATGAGCTCCAGCCTGGAATCGAACACGAGTCTCCCACGCCAAAGGGGTGTATGCTATAGAGGTTAGCTATGAGAGAGTTGTATCCAGTTGCAAAAACTCTGCAAAAAGAGTTTTTTTTTTTTTGCAAAACTCTTCTATTGCAAAAAATGAAGTATACTGCATATTGTTAATATGTTGAAAGCTTATACAGGGTTAAATATATAGCTTCTATGAAGTAAGTCCTTTTTTTCTGTTAGCATGACTATGTAACGGTTTTTGTTTGCTTGTTTGGTGATCAAATATAATAAGGAGAACATAGTTGGTGAATCAAATTCAGAAGCTCCTGGCGTGTAAAGCTGTGGAACACAGTCACTGTAGCAGAGCTGAGCCTATCCCTGGCCATGCTCTTCCACCCAGGGGCTGATCCAGGACAGTCTTCTGGGGGGGCGGTGGGTTGTAATACTGGTACTTAGAGCTACTTTTAAGAGCGTCAAACTCGGGGATGGGTTTTATTTATATATAAAATAAAAGTTTCCTCTTCTGGGGGGGGGGGCGATCGACCCCCTTGGATCAGCCCCTGCTTCCACCAAATATATAGTAGATACTCTCATTGCATAGACAATGAACTACTTGCTAACTAAATTTCGTTCAGGCTCAGCAAGAAGTTACCAAGATAATAAGTAGGCTTATGAACAGAGCCGAGCTATGGCGAGTTTACTTTAACCTAGGTCGGCATCAAATATAGTGACCTCTATTCCTTAAGTAGACGATGGCACACTTGCCTACCACGTATAATGCACCTGGAATGAAACTATAACCTCACGTATGCTTACGTGAGCTTAAAAACAAAAGATTAATATTGAGATCTTATAAGCAGAATGCACTTTCAATATCACTGCATATTGGGGCTCGGGGGTTTGTGGCAACTACTCATGGCTACGCCAGTGAGTCTTCGCAAAATTAGCAGATTTCAATGCGAAAAAATGGGAGAAACTACTATAGCAACGACCTCTTATAATGAGAAAAGAGTTGAGTCACTATGACGCTCATCGCAAAACAAGAAGCAAATTTTGCGCTGAATTGACGCACAGAATGAAGTTCATCCAAATACTATTTTGTTTCAGTTGGCATCATTGACCGATCACAAACATGGCAGCGTCCACTGGAGATGAGTCTCGTGATGTTAAGAACAATGGGAAAGGGAATGGATTATTATTGTATTATCATCATTATTCATTTTATTCGCAAAAGGTATTATTATTCTCGAATTACTTTAGCACCTAAGTTTAGAAGTGTTGACGAAGCTGTCTATGATAATACGCCCTTGAAAATTACCCACCTGTCTTGGAAGTTGATCCGCCCGACAAATTTACGTGTAATGTTCTGAAATTAATGTATTCCATTCTGTTACTGAAAATTCATTAATTAAGAAAATAGTTTGAAAGTAAATATTGCACATTTGTTTATGTGTAACTATTAGGGTTGTGGAGCAGAAGTACAATACCGTAAATGGATTTTAGATGACTCGCAAAATTGGTGGTTTTATTACAGTGCGTGCTATGAAATTACCACAAAAATACAGTACCGGTAGTTGCAATTCTTTGTTGCAATCCAGAGAAACATCAAGCTTGTAGTCAAAGTAGTCCGATAAAGGGAGATCTTCAATGACTTACGTTATTTACGGTTAAAAACTAGTGGGGAAAAAAATGTTAACTCATTTTCATGTTTCAATGGGATGCACTCGGAATGCATCTTTCCGGTTTATTTGTTTTTGGTACTAGTTAATACAATAGACCATAGACCCTTTACAATAGCCTCAATTAGCCAAAAAGTGCGTTACATGCTGCTTTAGCTGTGTCAACAGCTACTTATAGACTTGGTCTAAACATTCATCACCATTATTTATTGTCGAAACAGTTTCAAGCAATGTGTTCTGTCATTTTCACTGGAAAGACTAATGCAGCAATCTTAGTGCAAGTGTAAATATCACAACCGTTTGACTGCAAAATTGAGCAGGCTGAGAAATTCACACATGCTCGGTAAGTCAGAAGTATCATTTCTGGATCGTGAATTGCTGAAAAATATTATATATATATATATATTAGGGATGGCCAAAATTTTCCGGAATCCGGATTCCGGAAATTTTGTTTTCCGGAATCGGAAAATGTACTTTCCGGAATTCGGAAAAATTCCGGATTTCGGAAAAATTCCGGATTTCGGAAAAATTCCGGAATTCAGAAAAATTCCGGATTTCGGAAAAAATCCGGATTTCGGAAAAATTCCGGATTTCGGAAAAATTCCGGAATCCAGAAAAATTCCGGATTTCGGAAAAATTCCGACATTCGGAAAAAATCCGGAATTTAGAAAAAATCCGGAATTTTTCCGATTTTACTTTCCGGATTCCGGAAAGTAAAAATTCTGGAATTGGCCATCCCTAACTAGTAGCTGTTAAAACAGAAACACAATAATGAATATATATACTGTATTAGTTTCTTGTAGTTGGATATGTCTTTATCACTTACGTAGACAATTGCTACTGCAGTTATTTACTGTTTTATAAGGAAGGTCTTATTTTCACACACAAAAAAGTCGCCGGTATGTCTCAAACATTATCGCGTTCCCACCTGCAGCTGCTCCAAAGCACTGCAAACTACTTTAACCAGGCGAAAGGCAGTGGAGGAAAAGAAATCTCAACAAATATTCTAATAACATTCGCTTATTGTCAACATACCTACAGTGAGCGCAGAAAGTGTTCGTACACCGTGCATACTTTATATTGAAAACAGCTAGCATGAGAACGGGAGGTGGAAAATATATATATAACCAGAATTAAGACTACACATTCATACATTTTATTTCTATATACAACAGAAAGGCCAAACAAACACAATCACTTTTTGTTCAGAAGAAAAGAGAGAATTCCTTTTGTGTAAACGCAAAATGTCACCTTACACTTATGCGTGAATTAGTGCTTATAAAGTATATTACGTTATTTGATATTTTGTGGGATTACCCTGTGCGTTAATGATTGTCTGTAGTCTTCGTGGCATTGATTTCACCTATAGTAGTTCGTAGTTCTGTAGCTTCGGGACGGATTATGTCCCATTCTTCTTGAATAGCTTTTCTTAGGCCTTCTTTAGTAGAGACAGGGCCAGCGCGAGAGAGGGTCGAGCCGTGCCACCGCCCAGAGCGGCAAGTCTAATGGGCGGCAAAATTTGAAAAAGAAAAGAATACTATCAAAATATAATGCTTCGTAATAGGCTCACATGGAAAAATAAGATTGTGTTAACCTGAGAATGTAATTGAACTTACTTTACTCACATTCAAGAAAATACTCTCTCAGGAAATTCAGAGCATTCCTCCTCGTTTTCAATTATCAAACTACTAGCCACAGGTATCTCGTTCAATATTTCCCTTGCAGCAGTGTAGATAGGATTTTGAGCTAGAGTGCATAAGATTATCACGGTGTCTTTTTATATTTTTTTCTATTCAATAATGTTCTAACGCTCCGCTCCAAGTATGCAAAAGGTACACTCCCACTTGAGACAGGCCGTTCTAGCCTGTAGCATCCAGGGGCGGATCCAGGACGGACTTCTGGGGGGGGGGGGGTTGTAATACTGCTACTTAGAGCTACTTTTAATACTGCTACTTAGAGCTAGTTTTAATACTGCTACTTAGAGAGGAAACTTTTAAGAGCGTCAAAAAATAAACTATATATTTTATTTATATATAAAATAAAAAAGTTTCCTCTTCTGGGGGGGCGATCGCCCGATCGCCCCCCCCCTGGATCCGCCCCTGGTAGCATCTAGAGACATTTAGGTTCTAATAGCGAGTTTTTGACCAATTTACAAATTGTTCATTCCGAATATAGTAAATCGTACAGCGTATTATTTCTTGAGAAATGTCTCATTTTTTGTATAGCTAAAAAAAAAAGTTTATGACTTTTTTTTCTGCGTCAGTTCAACGTTAGGCCATACTAAAGGAACATATTAGTAGTCTCACTTTAAAATCATAATCCACCACAAGGTGGGAGAGCCGAATTGATGCTCTGACTCAGTTATCAAATATAGGAAGTTTATGATGCCTTACTTCAAATAAGTAATGACAATAGAACCGATAGAATGGTCGTCCACGATGCTCTGTGTATAGCAAACCAGCTGAGTTACTTTTCTTTCCTTTACTCACTCGTTGTCTGATATGACTTTAAAGCATTGATTCTCATGTGTTGGATGCAGTAGGATTTCTTGAAAATATATCTGGGTACTTTGAGAGGAGCAAAAATTATGCAAAGTTTAAATCTTACTTAGTTGATACGATGGACTTGGCATCAGCATTAGATACGGGTGATCCACTGATACGTAACACAGTGCAAGCTCGAAGTCGAAAGAAGAGACAGTTTCAGTACGAGGCAGAGGATGAAGCTACTGAAAACAGCCACAAACAAGATACAAGATCGATTTTTATTACAAAGTTCTAGAAGTGATTGTGTTAGCTTTTAAGAGAAAGATTTGAGCAACTTAAACATAACAGCGAGTATTTCAATTTTCTTTGCGATATAAGTAATCGTAAAGATATAGCCTACCACCTGAATTTTTTGTCTGAAAAGTGTATTAAACTTACCATCATTTTAACACACGAAGAATTGAAAGATATTAACCCCAGTGATTTGAAAGACAAACTGAAAGTGTTATCCACTATAATTAAGCGTGTGAAAGTTCACAAAAAAAAAAAAAAAAAATTACGAACATGACTTTGCTCCCAATGTTAGTATTGCACGTAGAATTTTGTTAATCTTGCCTGTAACAGTGGCAAGTGGAGAAAGAAGTTTTTGGAAACTTAAGTTTATTAGAAACTATCTACACTCTTCTATGTCTGAAACACGCTTCAGTGGTCTAGCGTCGATATCAATAGAACACAAATTGGCTAAACATTGGACTACGTGATGTGATAAAGGAATTTGCTCATATCAAAGCAAGAAAAGTTTCTTTCAATTAAGGTATGTTAAATTTATGTATGTCTATTGTGTTTTAGTACATTATAAGGCTTAAGCTAATCACTTACATTTACCATAATTATCTGATTTACTGTATTATCTTCTTGCTCCATACTCTGTTGAAAACGCCTTTTGATATAAAATAAGCCTAAAAATTAAAATTCTTAGTCATGATTAAAGTATATTTTTAAAATTTTATTTTCTGTATGCGCTGCTCTATATTACAGATATACAGCGAAATCGAGCATACTGAATATTGTGTCAGTATAGAGTCGTTTAAATATTACGTGAACATTTCAGAAAGTTAGTTTTTTTTTTTTTTTTTTTTTTTTTTTTTTTTTTTTTTTTTTTTTTTACTTTTCCATTTTATACATGTTTTTAAATGACACTTGAACGTTATCTGTCAAAATAAGGTTTGCGGATTAAAGGGGCGGCATGTGAAAGCACCGCCTGAGGCGGCAAAATTGCTAGCGCCGGCCCTGAGTAGAGAAGCTGTGCCTTCTGATTGTTGTCTCCAGAACAGACCATAGATGTTCTATGGGGTTCATATCTGGGGATTGGGGAGGTGTGCGAAGCTGTTTCAAGGTATTATAGAGTAGCCACAATCGAGTATTTTCCGCTGTATGTTTGGAGTCGTTGTCTTGCTGAACAATAAATTGTTTTCAAGAACCATCTTCTGAGCACTAGTATGGAGATTTTCCTTTAATATGTTAATATACACTTTGTGGATCATCACTCCATCGATAAGGTGGAGACGACCCACTTCTGAGGCACTCATACAACCCCAGACGAGCACGGACCCTCCTCCGTGTCTTACTTTAGGGACGAGATTTTGAGGATTCATCTCGGTATTCACCTTGCGCCATACAATACGCCTCCCATTGGACTCGATAAAGTTAAATTTACTTTCGTCCGAAAATATGACCCTATTCCAGAAAGAAGCCTGATCCCTTATCTTTATACTCTTTTTCAAACTTTAGTCTCTTTATACGATTTGTCTTGTTCACCCAGAACATTTTCCTGGCTATCCGACCATGATACCTTGCAAATATTCCGCACTGTACTGGCTGATACTTTAACACCGCGTGTTTCCAGATCCGTTGCCAATTGCACAGCACTATTTTTTGGAACCTTTTTTCTTTCCCTAATAATGTAACGTTTATCTTGTTCACTCAACACTCTTGGTCTTCCAGTTTTTTTTTTTTTTTTTTTTTTTTTTTCGCACAGTGATAGAAACATTATACATCGCAATTATTGTTTGTACTGTTGAACGAGGCCTGTCTGCAAGGTTTGCTATCTTTCTCAAAGACTTACTCTTCTTATGCAATTTAATAAATACTTTTCTTGTCTCCTCATTTGTTTCTGTTCGGTTGCTTCCCACTTTGACAGCCCACCGTGCAGTTTTTTCACTTCTATTCACAACTAAACTCATTCTGTTACTCGTCATGCTATACAGAGGTGTATACCCAGGTGAATACTAGTGAACCCCAGTTGTGGTATCTTTGTTTCGTATTCGTACGTCAGGTGTACGATCACTTTTTGCGTCTACTCTATACACTTTCTACGGAATTTATTTACTTTCTGACCATTAAACTTGTCTTTGTGGTTCTTTATTGATATATTCATAAAGCTTAGTTTTCATTATTCATATTGTGTGTGTTATTACACTTCTTAAATTTTCTGTTTCTTTTTCGCAGGCATTCTCGTTTCAATAGCATAGGTGTACGAACACTTTCTGCGCTCACTGTATGTACAGTAAATACAAATTTATAATTTTTGACTTTACGAAGTGTACAATGTAATTGTTCAATAATTAACATAAGCAGGCATTCATTAATTTATATTAATATAATAATTAATAAAACTAATAAGCGGGTGATTGATGACTCAGTGGTAGAGTTTTCATCTATGGTATTCTAACCCAGGACATGTGGGTTTTCGATGGCTAATTTTGTGTTCGAAAATTTTCCCGGTGGAAGGCCTACCTTTCTTATATTTGTTCCATCATCACTCATTAACGAATTTAGTTTATCAAAACTCTATAGCCATATATTCATTCTGTCCGTCAGTGAAGCAAACAGTCTCAAGAACTATCTGATGGATTACCAATCAATTTTGGCCATGATGTACAGAGTCAATAGTTAAGAATCGAGTTCCCTGATAAATGTAATATTCAAACCGGAAGCGGTACAAATCAACCATTTCCGGTTTTAACGTTAATCATTATATAGTAAATATGGTTATAGATAGCGAGAAGCGGTTTCCAGTAATCATGTAGATAGAATGTTACCCAATTTGTACATCTGCTGAAAATAATGAGCTTAGGTATTTAGAGAGCATTTTCCGCTTTAGAAAACGTGTGCTTGGTAAATAATGTAGAGAATTAGCTGAGTCAGGCATGTAGCTAGAATATGGTAATAGGAAGGGGGGGGGGGGTCTGCCACGAAATACTGTGGTTATTTACCAGGGGCTCAATCATTCTAAACTATTCTATTGGCAACATATATTGGTTCGTTTAGCCAAGATTTCTAATGGGGGGATGATATGAAATACTGTGGTTACACACCAGAGGCTCGATCAATCTAAATATTTTACTGACAACATACCCATATTGATTGGTTAGGACAATAAAATGAGGATATATTAGTAAGTATTTTAATAAGAAGCTATGAAGAAATCTCGAGTAAAAGAATATAAAAAAAGTATTGAAAAAGATATAGTTTTCCGAGGTCATTCGAACGGTGTCGAGAATTTTGCGTCTGGGAAATTTGCGCCCTACCTCAAGAACAGGGAAAATTGCGCCTGCGATGTACCTCCACCTGGAAGTTGAGCTCTGCGAAATAAAAGAACCTATTGGAGCTTACGCATTTGCTCGGAGGGGCTGACATTACAGCATAAACAATCCTCCCCCCACAACCATGCCATTTGTGATTTATTTTCATTGTGGCTATATAAGGGGAGAATAAACTTCAATATAAGCCAAAAGAACACAACGGATCAACGCAATCACTGCTTCTTCCAGAGATGATTTTGGGGGAACACTGGCCTCCCCAGAGCTCTCAGAGTGCCCCCTCGGAGGAGACCAAAATAATACGTCTATAATATAATAATAAATAGAATAGTACCAGCAGTGACCCCCCTCCGGAATTCTAAGTGTGCCCCCCGGAAAATTTTTTTTCTGAAAGAACGACTGAACGCAATTGTGTGTTTGAATTCCAGCAAGTAAACACACTGTACATAGTTTTCTTGATAATATTACTGAACTGATTTTACATTCACTTTACATTTTCTTTTCTATATTTTGTGTCCTGAAAAGCCAAACAACTCGCAAGGATTGTGAACAGAGATATCTGGGTAGAGCCAAACAGCCTTTTGTAGATTAAATTATACTCTTTCATTATATTAATAATTATATATCAGTCATTTATACTTTTTTGTAAATTTTGTAGTATAATGAAAAATTGTATTTGTATGGATTGTCCTTTAGTGAACTAAAATTGTAATTTTTTTCATTTGTTCGGAATAATATAACGGATGGAGTAACTCACTGAGACGATGATAGGCAAGCCTAGTTCAAGTGTGAGTGGAAGTTACTTTACACAATACAAAAATAAGTTGAATTGTAGGGCGCTAACATCCCAGTGCAAATATATAGCCGGCGCATTTTCCCCTCTTTTTGGGGTAGGGCGCAAACATCCCAGTGCAAATATATTGCGAGCGCATTTTTTCCTATTTTTGTGGTAGGGCGCAAATTTCCTGGGCGCAAAATTCTCTCATTCAAGGAAAATATAATGTCCGTGAAGTTGACAAGCCACTTATGTCAGACTCCATTTCGACTTTAAACGTCGCTAGTGCTACGTTAGTGTTCGATAGTGACGCAAATCGTTAGTACTTCACAGATAACGTGTGCTTTTTAAATAATGGATATAGGTCTTCTAACTGCATGCCAACACGCCCACTTCTAAGAATCATCTCAAAAATGAGGTTAACCGTTATAGCAAGTAAGTGCTCATTAGTGCCATTAACATTAATGCCTCCATCGTACGGCCCTTTGAGTAATGATAATAGCACGCTCTTTGCTAGTCTCAATGCGTCCCTATATTCTCGCGAACATTCTGACGTGCCCAAGTTAGTTACTTTTTTTTTTTTTTTTTTTTTTTTGCAACTATTGTTTATCTGTTATTGTTTATTGCTAGTCTGCAGAGTAGTCCTTACATTAATATGCCATTGTCCTTGATAATCATTGCGTATTTACAAGCAGTTTGTTATTACTGTTAGAAGATATCAAAAAACAACAGATAAAATCTACTACTTAACGGTTCACATTTTTCTTTTACAGTACATAAACGATTAATAATAATAATAATAATAATAATAATAATAATAATAATAATAATAATAATAATAATAATAATAATAAGACTATTCCAGCATAAAAGTTATCAATTGCATCCCACTGGCAACAAGCGACGCATATTTTAACTTCACAAAAATTAGTTTCTCACGATTTTCTGGAGAACTACGTATGATAACATCTTCATTATGTCAAGTTGTTTATCTCAGTGTGATATATGTCTTACCTCTGGACAATATCACAGTAAAACAAAAATTAAATATTAGAAGTACATCGTACTTTTGGACTACATCTCATTAACCATGGGAAGATTGAGTAGTGTATACTTTAGGATGTAAGTTTCAGCTTAACTTGCATCATACATTCTTAGGATTACAAAAAGGAAATTTGTTCGTTTGCGTTTGAACAAAATTCTTAGGATTACAAAAAGAAAAAATAATTTTTCCGAATTCCGGATTTTTTCTAAATTCCGGATTTTTTCCGAAATCCGGAATTTTTCTAAATTCCGGAATTTTTCCGAATTCCGGATTTTTTCTAAATTCCGGAATTTTTCTAAATTCCGGATTTTTTCCGAAATCCGGAATTTTTCCGAAATCCGGAATTTTTCTAAATTCCGGAATTTTTCCGAATTCCGGAATTTTTCCGAAATCCGGATTTTTTCCGAATTCCGGATTTTTACCGAAATCCGGAATTTTTCCGAATTCCGGATTTTTTCCGAATTCCGGATTTTTCCGAATTCCGGAATTTTCCGATTTTACTTTCCGGATTCCGGAAAGTAAAAATTCCGGAATTGGCCATCCCTAATATATATATATATATATATATGAGACTTCGTGTAATCGTTTAAGATTCTTTCTGTACCTACCTATAAATATTTTGTTGCTGTACAGTATTACGCATACAGTAATAAAAAAAAAATGTTTAGGTATTATTGTTTGTTTTTCGTCTTGTATTATGTCGAGTTTCAACATAGTTTCTTTTTAGGTTGTTATGGCACTCCATGAGAAAAAATTACCATTTAAGCCACACATAGTGATGATAACAAAGGGCGAGCAATATCAACCGTGGTTTCTACAAATAAATCCTCGTGGAGAGGTGCCTGTGTTAAAGGATGGGGTTAAAATTATTCCAGATTCAGGGCGAATAATTGATTATTTAGAGGATAATTTTAGCAACGGTAAGTTTCCAGTTTTATACATCAGTAGTATGCTGAAATATGTATTACAGTACAATGCTAACAAATTATTTAACTAATTAAT
This sequence comes from Thermobia domestica, assembly GCF_964235325.1. Classification (NCBI taxonomy): domain Eukaryota; kingdom Metazoa; phylum Arthropoda; class Insecta; order Zygentoma; family Lepismatidae; genus Thermobia; species Thermobia domestica. The sequence goes on from NC_137471.1 coordinate 53,802,027, forward strand.
TGTAAGATCATGAAACATGAGCAATGATCTATTTCCTTTGTTGCTGTCGTGTTTTAGATATAGTCTTTTTTTTCATCATAAATTCAATCACGTTTTCACGTGCCACACTCAAACACAATATTTTCATTATGTATGCCGCATTTTACACTATGAATAGAGAACTCTGCATATTTCCATAGTTACACTGCGCCATTAATGTTTTTCGTTCAGAGGACAGTGGGTTTTCATTGTATTCCCTTGCCCTTCGACCGATTTTCTCTATGAGAGCGGATTCCAGGGCATTCTTTGTTGATATTTATTAAGTATTTATAATAATTAAATATAAATACCATTTTCTTCTTAATGTTTCTGACAATTTTCGTCTGCCAGAAATCCATAAATATAGCTGATAGGAATGTATTCAGTCATTGCTCAAAGTTTCAAAATGGTTGTTGAATAATCCGTCATACTAAATAAGTAAGTATATTCTGGTTCCACTAAAAAAAAAAAAAAAAAAAAAAAAAAAAAAAAAAAAAAAAAAAAAAAAAGGGAAATTTTTTTCCCCATAAAAAATAGAAATTTTTGCTTTTTCGGCTTTGTATGACTTTCTTATTCAAGTACCACTTTTGTTTTCCTGTAGTGGATTTTACAAGTAAGAAAGTGCATTTACAGTATTCAGTACTTGACTCCTATGTCTAGTCCAGACCCGGCTGTTTCTGTTGGTTTCCAAACAGGTGTTGCATTTTCACCAAGTGCCGTTTATGCATCCCACCAAATCCATTGGTAGTGTTGGTTGACAAATCATCTTATGAAGCCCCTGGAAGCTATATATCTTCGTATAGTGTTTTACTGGTTGCCTAAATTCACTCGCAGGCAAGGAAAAAGTGCCAGAAACCAAGAAACATAACTTTGGAAGCAGTATTTTTGTCAAGAAGTCGTAGCATAGTGTGGTGTGGTAGACAAAGTCTTGAAGTGTGCAAACAATTTGGTAACTTTAAAACTAAATAAATGAGAGAAAACTAATATGTGATGTATAATCAAGGTATATGACAAGGAACAACTTCGGAAATTTTAAACACAGAATATAACTTTTTTTTTTCTTTCAATATCGAAACTTTGATGATAGCATAAGCATAAGTTACAACGATAATGTATCTCTTATGTACTTTTAAGTATCATTTTTTATTTATGGGCAAAATGAGCTATTTAAAAAGGCACAAGCTATCAATAATAAGAAGAAATTATATAAAGAAATAATTTAAATATTTTGTTTATATTGAAATTTTGTTTGTTATCGTTGCTATGACGATTTGTTTCCTTGCTTTAATGTCGTTGCTATAGTAACTAGAAAGATATAGATGTAACGAGGAACCATCTTGTGTAATCTGAATGTACAATATTTTATGGTGTCGAACTAGTTATACGTTGAAGAATAAGAAGATATATATATATGAAGTGCATTATTGCGTTGAATTATTCCAGATAATCTCGTGTATTGCATAGACGTTTAGAATCAGGGCATATGTAGCATAGTTCACGACAGAATTAGCGTTACAAAGTAGCGTAAGTATCATAGTGATGATAGCATAAGTGTTTCCATTCGTAGAGTTCTTCTGTTAAGCTTTGAGTTGTCTGCCATTAATTTTAACTTCCTCCGGGTTTTGAATAAATTCTTTGTTGCTGTTCAGTATGCAATAGTACCTTTTTTACGTTCGGCTTGAGGAAGTTCACACATTGAAAAATAACAGGAATGTTCGCAAAGTTGGAGAAAGTTAATGATATAGACAGAAAGTCCAAAGGTTAATAGAAAGATTTATTTGCAGTGAAAATGTTAGGAGTTACATCAGTAGAAGTGATAATTCCTAGTGTAAAACCAAGTAGATGTAGTTAACTGTTTTTTTGCAGGTGATACACCACGTCTGATTCCCCTTGACCAAGGACCAGAAGTGAAACAAAAGGTAATCCATTTCCGAACAATTCTGGACCAGCTTCCGGCAGGAGTAATCACAATGGGTTCCTTTTACCATCCAGAATTTTGCCAAAACCCAAAACCACCCTTTACGCAGCCAATAAGGAAGTTACTATTAAGTAAGTGTTCTGTAGTAGCAAGTCACTACTGTAACTGTAATAAATATATAAGGAGCACTCAAAAAGTTCTTGGAATTTCGTTGTAGCTCTTTATTACCATAATATAAGCACACTTTTACTTGATTGCCTGCAAAGTAGGCACCGTCGGATTCACACACTTGCTTCACCGTTTCTACGATTTCTGGGAACACCAACGAAAGTCCTCTTATGGTATGTTCCGAAGTTAGGCCGTCGGGTTGGTTTTAATCTCTCCTACGGTGGTGAAACGGGGCGAAGAGTAAAACATTCGATGATGTTAAACTGTTTACAAGGTTATCAAAGTCTCTGAAACTATTTTCTCCCATTTGCACGTGAACTTGATGTTTGTGCGTTGCTCGATCTGTGAAACTGCGCCAACTGATCATCCTCCGTTCAGCTACACTACTCGCACACTGTCTGTTATAACGTATTCACACTTGTCAAATTCATAATTTAGACAACGTAAGGATTACTATATCAGATTCATTGTGATTGTATCACAAGTGCCAAAACTGCAGCAACATTCTGGGAACTTCTTGACTGCTCCTCGTGTATATATATATATATATATGAAACATAATTTTGGGGTAGGCTTTATTTTTTCGGCCTCTGTTGAATGCACGCGCACCAAACTTACGAAAGAACAATTGGAGTGACCTCATAAATCAACTCTTTCCTTGGACGCCACAGATGTTACATAAAAACGTTTCTATTCCTTGGGCATTCACAGGTGTTAAATAAATACATTTCTAATCATATCTTTGTGTTTTTGTTTCTTTTAGTTGTTCTTTGTCTAAAACTAGAGTTACCATATGTCAGCATTTATGCGGGCATGTTCGCATTTTGACAGTAAAAAAATTTTCGTCAGCATCATTTTCCGCAATTACTTGATTTGTTTCCATTTTCTAAGCTCAAGTGTGTTGTCGAATCACTTTTAGATATAAAGATACGTTCAAACAAGGAATTACTGAAATAAAATCAGATCTGCTGAAAAATATGAATAGGCAAAGTTAGTATGATGCTGTATATATACTCTTGTTTAATTATTTTTCATATATTTCAATATTTTTTTTCATAATTTTGAAAGCAAAGTTAAAAGTAAAAGATAAAACTTAGCACTGTTATTTCGAAAGGCTAATGTTTAGGTAACGAGTTAGCAAAGTAGAAATGTATCCGTATTTTGACATTTCAGACTATCGTAACCGAACTAAACGTCACATCATGTAAATTTTCTGGAAGAAAGCCGGAGCCAGTTGCAGCTCCTTCTGTTTGAAAATCTGTCGTAGATGCTCAACTCTGGATAGTTCTAACCGGGTGTAAAAGAATTTATCAGCCGTTTAAAAAAAAAAATTAAAAAAAATTAAAAAAGCTAAAATGCATAAAATATTCGAAACGTATTCCTTATTATTTTTTATTCCTAACCCTTTCTGCCTCGCACATCAGAATTGTGCTTCTTTCATTTCTTTATTTTCAGCCTATCGTGACCTAGCCTTTTACCTACTATTTTTAATTTTTAACAGAGGTCGCTCTATTCCCAGTAAAATGAAATCGAACATCCATAATCTCTAATGCGACTACAGCTCCTCATTCAAGATACCGTCAAACTACTTCTGTAATTTGATATCGATGCAGTTTAATCTTGATAAGCTGTTTGATTTGTCTTATTATAATTGCAATAATCATGGAAGTTTGTGGTGTAATATAGTAAAATCCAACCAATTAAGTAATATAGTAAAATAGAATGAAACTTGTGGTTACGTCCCGAAATTGTGCCCTGGAGACCAAAGGAGACGGGTGATTAATGCAGATGAATGATAATAAAAGAATTTTGCGGAATGAAAATATGGAAGGGAACGGAAAAGCCACTGATACAGTGCTGTCCACTACAAACTCAATTGGCTTAAGATTGAACCAAGGATCCCTCACACCAGAGCTGAGCGTTCTGTCACTGAGCCACAATACTCTCATAATTAAGTAACGTAATTAACTCATTAATCCAGCACTCATTATCAGAAGTCACTGGTATAAATATAAATTGGAAGTTTCCATATGTTTCTGCCTTCGGTGTAGTAATCTGACGTACGCAAAGGGGAAGGAGTTCCAGGTTTTAACTTACCACCCCTAAGCAAGATATCCAAAATAAGAACATTTACCATATCAGCATTCAAGGCGCATCCTGGAGAAAAAAAAAAAAAGTAGTCCATTTGGTTACTGCAAAGAAGAAAATAGTATTTTTGGTTGTATACAATTACGTATCTTAACTATTTTTCTATATAGTCACTATGGAGCGCTTAAGCAGTTTTGGGAAAGTGGCGCAAGCGTTTGTAGACCCTCTGCGTAGAAATTGGCGCCGGAGTCTTCAGCCAGTTGAGAATTGATATCTTGAGAACTTCACTGGCATCGAATCGTTGCGAAGCCAGGCAGATCTTAAGGTGAAAAGACAAACAGAAAGGACCACTAAGGGCAAAGTTGGAACTAAGAGGGGTCATTAGTAAGTTCTCATCAGAATTTTTGAATTGTCTCAACAGCATTAACACGCGTTGTCATAAATCAGAGGAATTCCAACGTAACATTCATTCTCGCCACTTTTGAATGGCACTTCGCAGATAAAAATAATGTTCGGCAATACCATCTGCAGTGAATACCAGTTGCACTCTGTTCTCTTGCATTCAGAAATCGGATGACAGTCCTCTCTTCTCATTTGGCGGAATTTCCTATGATGGTTGTCATTTCAACTTACTGCTACTCGCAAGTACTCAACTCCAAACGGGAAATTATGCCTCTTTCGCAGGCACAAAATACCAGAGCATGCTTCAACCCAAGTGCAGCTTCGTCAGATTTCCTTTACCAATTTCACGATTTTTTCTTTAACATATGCGCCGTGTATGTGTACTAACACCGGAAATTATATAGATGGGAAACTTGAAACCCTTCTTTTGATGAAATTCTGTGTACGTCACAAGTAGAATTTTCCAATTTAATAGCTTCCACCAATTACTTTCTTTTGTGCTCTTCCTTTAGCTTTCTTTCACCTTTATCAAGTCCATCAGAATATAATTTCTTTTCATTCTTCTAATTTTCCTCTTTTTAGTTGTTCTAATTATCTCCAGTATTGTTTTCTCACTCTATTTCAAACATAGAGTATATCTCATGTATATCTTTCTTTCACTGTTCCTTTGTTTTTATCCGTTCTTCTTGGTGCCGAGGCCGGTGGCTTATAATCCTGTAATCCAGCTTTCTTGAGGATGATTTGATTTGAGTTTAGCGTCCTTTTCAACAGCGAGGCTATATGAAATGTGGATCTACTGTTTAACGTTGGATCCGAACCATATGCATTCCCGCTTAGAATCGAATTTGGATCTCCCACGCCAAAGGCCCGTATGCTTAACCGCTTAGCCCCGAGTTAGCTCTTCCTTGAGGACGGGGTATGGCTTGTACAGTGAGAGTTGATCTTGCGTGATGGTCTGTGCAGCTGCCAGCTACACTGGATGCAAACGCTGCTCGAGATCCAGAGCTAACGTTAATAGTAGGTCCATTCTTTCATAACTTCGGTGTTGCATAAGAGCGGAAAACGAAAACTCACATTAACTTTTCTCCGTACCTACATTTCAAAGAAATGTGGTCTTTCTTATCTACGTCCAGTACTTCACAAAAAAATTATTTTATTCAACAGTCCACTAAATACGCTTTTTTTTTTCTCTCTCTCTCTCTCTAAATGGTCATTTTGACATTCCTATCCTTGCTTTTCCTTCCAATTTACGCTTCAAATCTTCACTAATAGTACTACCTATGGTACTAAAAAGTAATTAATACGTTCTTTTTTTTCTTTTCTCCAACTTGTACAGTTAGTACTTGTAACTAGTGTTATTATTGTAGAAAAAAATGGTGTCATTGATTCTTTTAGCAAATCTTCATTGTAAATATTCGTACAATACATCCGAATCCTAACTATATATATAAAACTACATGAACTGACATAAAATAAACGGGTTGGCGTGGAAAGTTGAAATTTGGCATGATTGTAACTTTCCGGAACTAACTCACAGGAAAATTGCCAAAAGTGAATATTTATTATTATTATTATTATTATTATTATTATTATTATTATTATTATTATTATTATTATTATTATTATTATTATTATTATTATTATTATCTTTAGGAGGTCTAAAGGAGGATGAAGAAATTCCTCATGTTATTTAAATGGGCGTCTTTTGGACATATCTCACATTTTAGGTACTTGGAATTGAAATAAAAACATTGATATTCGGTATGCTTTACTTAGCGTTACCTAAGTAAATCACCGAAAATAAAAATTTCCAACTTTAGAGTGATTTTATGGGGAATTGAAAAATCTTTCTTATATGGGATATCTTTTATACTCCAAAATGTTTAGGTACTTCCTGTAGAGCTACAGTAATGAAATTTGGCATGATTATATCCCACAGGAGCAACCCACAGGAAAATTGCCAAAAATGAATACTTTTAGTTTTTAGAGGGGATCTAAAGGGGAAATGCAAAATCTCCACGCTATTTAAATAGGCGTTTTCTTGAGAGACAAAATCTTATCGTTGAGGGCGGAGCCCCCAGTTAGCCAAAGGCTACTATATATATATAAGAGTTCGATTATATAGATATTGGTTGGTTGAATTGCAGTTTATGTCCATTTCAGTACCGAGGCTATATGAGGCGTGGATCTATAGTTCAAGGTGGAATCCGAACCGCTGCATTGCTTTTTCAGATTTCTCAATGCTCCGAGCAGGAAATCGAAACCAGGACCTCGTGCACTAAAGGCACACATGCTAGCCACTAGACCAGCAGGGAGAGTTAGTGCAGAGAAGTATTTCGCGAAAATTTGACTTAAGTTCAAACCCTGTTTTTGATGGACTATAACTCAGAAACCAAAGTCCTGTTCACCAGAAGATTTCATATGAATGTGACATTAAGCTCGACAAGGTTACTACCATGCCAAGTTTGATCAAAATCGGGCCAAAGTGATGAATAAAACGAAGTAGTTGTGATAGTCTGGCAATGGTTTTATTTTTATTGTATTTATTTGTTTTTTCAGCTGCAGAATTGAATAATACTAAATCGCTATATCAGCTTGCGGAGAAGTACCCAGAGAGCAAGGAAGTTCTTCTACAGAAGGCAAAAGTCCAAGAGGTGAGACATTCGACGGTTTCGGATGCAGATGAATATAGGAAAGTATTAGTCAAGGTTGATACAGTACTCAATGAAGTGGAAACAGAATTAGCGTCTCATAGTGAGGGTAAGCTTCAGTTGTTGTTTTTATTGCTTAAAACAGTGAATTTATATAGAATAAGTGAGTTTTGTTTCACAGTTGTGCAACTTCGGTAGGCTTCCAAACTACGCGAATTCAGTATTGAAACAGATCTATAACTTCCATTTACAATAGAGGGGTAATGTGAGATGAAAGCTGTTGCGTAGTAAATTTCTACCTTTTTTGGTTTTAGTAGAGAGAGAGAGAGAGTAGAGGATTAAACCTTTTTTAAGATGCCGAATCAATTCCAAAAAATCCGCTTATCGTCGTCTAATTACCGTTTTTTGTTCAATAGTCGATTTCTACCCGTTCCGGTATATTCTTGGGACGCTGAATCGATTTCAGGGAACAGCTTGTTGATCGTTTATGCTCTACGAAATTAATATTTAAAACCTTAGGTAGTAGCAAGTTTCAACCACTTCCAATTTTGGTAACCAAGTGAACTATATGACCCACTTTATTCATTCCACTATTTCTCATCAACGTCTCCTTTAGCGTAGCCGGCTCACTGTGAGACGTAAAACTGACTGAAAGATTTCATTTCCAGTTTTGGTAGAGTGTTAATGATGGTAGTGGTATTTTTTCTTGAGACACTGAATCGATTAAAAAAAACTGTCACTATCTATTATCGTTTTAAGTGTTAGAATAGAGGAGAATATGACAGAGGAGAGCGCAGTTGGAAGGAAAGTTCGACAGAGATGCTGTCTCTCGTCAACATTATTTAATATCTGTCTAGAAGAGATAGTGAAAAAGATCTTGCATAACAAAGATGGCATTTCAGTAGAAGGTAGAATGATTAGGTGTAGACAGTTTGCAGATGATATGGCGCTTGTTACGGAATCTGAAGAGGAAATCAGTAAAATGTTAGAAAACTTGAAGAAAGGTTGTGAAGAACATAGGATGATAATATATGTTAGAAAGATAAAAGCCATGGTGATTGGAATGAAGCAGTCGATGTCAGATATAGAAGTAAGAGGTGAGAAAATAGAACAGGTGACTAGTTTTCTATATTGGGTAGTAGTATTAGTGATGATATGGAGTGCGAACGGGAAATGAAAGCAAGGATAGGAATGGCGAAAGAAGCTTTTAGGTGAAAGAAAATATTATTTTGTGGAACCTTGAATAAAGAGTTGAGAAAAAGACCCGAGACCCATAAAATGCTTCGTGTAGAGTATTGGACTATATGAGTCAGAAACATGGATATTACACAGAAATGATTAAAAACGACTGGAAGCTTTCGAAATGTGGGTGTGAAAGAGAGTAAAGAAAATTAGCTGGGTCGAGCAGAAAAAGAATGAGACGGTGTTAGAAATGGTGGGGAGAAAAGAACAATTTTAGATATTACTAGCATGGATTACCCGCTTCGCTGGATTAAAATGAAAATTTAAATCCACAACTCTGTATCTCATATGTTTGGTACCCATGAAGTATGCTGTTTTCTTTTTTAGTGGCATCGATTTAAACGTAATCGGAAAATTATTGTTCATCTCAGCGACTCCGAAAAATATGTTCCACATTAATATCGGTCGTTTTCGATCATATATATATATATATATATATATATATATCGGTATATATCCCCTTCCCTTCATCCATGTTACGGGACACGGCATCGAAAGTGTCACCGTTCATCTCAGCGATCTCAAAACTATGGATTCGACACTAATATGGGTCATTTTTAATCAGTTTTGTGTATTTCCCTTTCCCCCTCCCCCGAGTTGCGGGGCTGAATTTAGATGTAAATATGACCGGAAGTGTCACTGTGCATCTCAGCGACCCCAAAAACTATAGATTTGACACCAATATCGATAATTTTCATCATTTATAAATGCCCCCCTTCCTCCTTCCTCGCCTAAGTTGAGCCGTCAAAGTGATATGACAAAACCATCTCAACTCTGAACGTCATCTATGATGAAGATTTCATCAAGATCGGTCTGGTGATTGAAGAGTGATGAAGTCAGAAAGACAGTTATTTTCATTTATCTATCTATATATATATATATATCCCTTCTCCCCCACCGCTAAGTTGCACCGTCAAAGTAAAATAATCAAAATCATCAGAGACTGGAACCTCATCTATGCTGAAAATTTGATCGAGATCGGTTGGGTGGTTCAAGAGTTAAGTTTTATATATTTTTATATATCTCCCCCTCGCCTAAGTTCTACCCTCAAAATAATATAAAAGTCACCTCAGGTGAGATTCTCATCTATGTTGAAAATTTTAATTGAGAATTGTCGGGTGGTTCAAGAGTTATTAAGTCACAAACCTAGTCACTTTTATTTTTATTTATATTGATTTTTATATATCTCCCCCTCCTATTCCTCCCCTACGTTGTTCCTTCAAAGTAAAAGGATAAAAACACTCCCAGTCCCGAACTTCATCTATGTTGAAAATTTGATCGAGATCGGTCTGGTGGTTCAAGAATTATTAAATTTTATTTATTTTTTTCTTTCTCCCTTCCTTCTCCGCCCTTAAGTTCTACCGTCAAAGTGAATACCTAACGGTTCAAGAGATTAAGAGTTACAAACACGGTCACTTTCAGTTTTATAATATAGATTAAGCAGAATAAGAGAAACTGCTTGGGACATTGGCTAAAAAGGAACTGTATCACGAAGGACGTGCTAGAGGGTTTGGTGGCAAAAAAGAGAGGGACAGGGTGAAGAAGACTACAATTAATGGATGATATCAAAACAAAACAATTGTGAAGACGAAGAAGGTAACGGAAGAACATGGAAGCTTGTCAGTTGTGGCAAGTAGCCTACCAGTATGCCTGCGTATGATGATGACGATTAACGTTGGAACCGGAAATTGTTGATTTGTACAATCCGCGGCAAAAAAACCTGCAACATGAGCATATAAGTTTATTGTGAAATGACGAAGTCTTTTGTTCCAAAATAAGTGTGCACGGGAGGATGCCGAGGTTTATCCTGATGTGATTCGTTCCACTTAGACGTAGTTTCACAATAAACTTACATCCTCATGTTGCAGGTTTTCTGCAGCGGATTGTACCACTTCCAGTTGTAATAGAGGGTTAACTAAGAACATTAGAACTTATTCTGGGAACGCTAACAGGAAAAAAAAAAACTTTCGATTCTTTTCGATATATCTTACCCTTACGGTCAGATACCGGTCGACAGACGGACGAACCTAGTTGTTCTATAACACTTCCGGTGCTTATGCAGAAGAGTTTCGAAGTCTAATAAACAATTGTTGGGATATGTGAATGTCAAATCAAGAAATGTCAGCAAGCAACTATCAAGAACGATTTATTCGTGGCCTTGTGGCTAACACAATGCTTTCTATGCGCTTGGAATCGGGTTTGATTTTAGATGGGGTAGTTGCTTCGGATTCGGATATAAACCACAGCAGTGGTTGGAAACTTACGTAAAGCAGTAGATCACGTCTTGTATAACCTCGGGTCTGAAAAAGGACAATATGCACCATCAATTAAACTAAAGAACTGGTAAAACTCCATAGAAGCTTTATGCTAATGTCGCTGAAAGTTTTATATATCATTTAATCTTATTCTTAGTATGGCCTTTTCCAAATTACTTAACAGAGCATTAAGAGTTTCAAATTCAGTTACAAGTGTCGCTAAATTTTATCGGTGATGGACCAATAACATGCACAAAAAATGACTGAAATTTGAGTTAGTTATAAGGTGTTACCCTACCACTTAAACTACAGAACAAACTCATGTGGCCGATAACATGAAAGAAGTTTCTATCCATTCAAAGCGGGCATAGGCAAACTGTAAATAGTGTACATGTTTAATGAGAGATCCCGGAGTTGATTCTAACTGGATGAGTTTCAAGCCATATGTTGTGTCTTCTTTCTGTAATAAAATTGTGAGTAATTGATAAATATATGTTTTGTAGAATTGTAAGTAAAAATATCACAATTTTGTTTGACTGATATGCAACTTTTGTAAAGAGAACTAAACATTTGGATCTGACCGCAAAAGTAGATCAAAATCCTCTTTTCTTAGGAATAAGTTTTTTAAGTGATTTCATGAGTGAAGCGTATTGGACCAAGAAAGTAGATTCTTAAACTGAAATTTGCATTATACCAAAGATCTATTACCCTCGACTTCTCAAAAATTAACTCTTTTCCGTCATTTTCCTTTGTTGTCTTTATATTGTTTTCTTCTATGTATGTACATAATATCTTTATGAGAAAAAAATTATAAAAACCTTCTGAAATGCAAATATAGATTGATATAATAAAATAGTAGGGGCTGCAAATTCTTTGTAATTGAGTGAGTGATAATTATAATATATAAATTGTACTTGCCTCCATGTACCTGAGGGAAGTACGGTGATTCAGTAGTAGAGCGCTTACCTCTGATGTGTTGGGTCCCTGGTTCGATCCCGGCCAAGTAAGTTTGTGGTGGACAACATCATGGCCGTGGGTTTTCTCGGGATACTTCCGTTTCCTCCCACTAATTCTTCCATCATCATTCACTTGCCTTAATCATTAGCCTTAAGGACATAACGTGGGACATTAAACTGCAAGATGTATTTCATTTCATTTCCATGTACCTGATAGTCTAGTAGTTTTGATTTTAGTTTCTGGATATTTCGGAAACTTCTGTTCAACGGACAAGGCTTCTACTTTATGTTGATTTAGTTTAGAATCGAACCTGAGTCTCTTGCCTCAAACATTCAGTTGTGGTATCTCATATTTAGCAGTACTACTTTACTACCTTGTTTTTTTATTTCCAGAGCAATCCTCGTGGTGGCTGTGTAGTGATCGTTTCACTGTGGCAGACATTTCTCTGAGTATTCTATTGGATCGGTTGTATTGTCTGGGACTGGAGAAAAGATTTTGGGAGGATGGAAAGCGGCCATATTTGGAATCGTATTATAATCGTGTTCAGCTCCGAGACTCATACAAGAAAACTATTCCATCTCGACTGTTCCATTTAAAAATGCTTGTCAAAATGCAAGCTCCTTTCTTGATAGGTGTTGTGGCGGCCATAGCTGTACTTATAGGTGGAATTATTTATCTTAAGAAGCGCAAGTGAAAACATGTGATCAGGTGATCAGTTGTTAAAATAGTGGAGTTCCCGTTTAATTACAAGGGTATTTGTTATCTCTTTAAGCAATTGATATTTTGCAGGTGACTTGTCTGTCGTTTGGTGATAGCTGTATGTGGGTAGTATGACACTACAGTTACATGTAAAATGAAAATTAATAACATGGAGCATGGGCTTTCTTCTGTACTCTTAAAGACGAAAAATGTGTGTTTGGTGATAGCAAATGAGACATAATGGTGGGTTACGTAGCCGTGATTAGTAGATGATGCAGGGAGTTCTTTCGTAGCAAGAGAGGCTCTAGTAGAGTAATAAAGGTGCGTTGTGAGACTGCATGAATAACTTGTTTGATGCGAAAAACATATATATATATGAATGCCTATAGAAATATTGGAGACTTACATTTGTAACAAAGACATATATGCAGCCGTACCGCCTTATCGTAAGTAAATGTTATGGTAATGCCAATACGGTTTTGGTTTCGGTAATTTTTTGTACGCAGTACAACGCTTTTATGTACATAGCTAAAAGTTCAGTATGAACAAGACTTGTGTTACATAATATTCGATTCATAAAGTATGATGTACCAAGTAATATTGAATACGAGGCGCCGTTCTAGCTAGTTTCAGAGGTTCTTAGTTTCCTGAAATACAATACTTTTTTATGTATACGTATCTTAACTGAGAGAACAAAAAGGATTCCAGTACATTTACTGGAGGGGTATACGTGTTTTCCGCTCATTCTAGCTTTCGATCTAATTTGTAACTTCAACTAAAAGTCCAAAGTCTAACCAAAATAATAATCTTGTATTATAGTATCGGCAACGTATCATTGTTTTCATCAGATAATATATGATGAAGGTAAATTGTGTGTTGCCGAAACTGTAATATAAGTTATTATCACCAAGATTTTCGATTTGGTGAGATTCTGGATTGTACTTAAAGGATATACTTGCGTATAACGAAACACAGTCACAGACAACATAATATCGTTTTTGGTACCTTTCCGTTCATTATGTTCATTGTAGAATAAGAAAAAAGTATGAGAAAGCAAGGAATAATGATATGTGTATCGAGTGAGCTGTATCTAAGAGAACTTAAAAGAAATCCATCCATTATTTTCCTCCCAATAAAATAATAGCTCCAATTCGTAGAACATCATATACTCAACCACCCATAGGATGCGTGCATACAAACAGATTGATATTGATCTAATTCTTGATGTCAATAAAACGTTATTCTTTATTACGTACTAGTAAAGACTGAGTTCGATCGTCCAGCATATCAAAACTTGTACAAATTGAAAGGGGAATTCTTTGCGTTTGAACCAAAACTTGTTCTGTGTGATTTCTGAATTTTTGTTGCGGATTTCGTGCCGTCTAAGTTAAGACTGTCCTTCTGGTGGGAACTAACACTGAGCCATGTGTACTATTCAATGGAATGGTCAAGTTAAGTGTACAAACCACAATTTCCCAAATAGTGTCAAATAAAACTGAGCATAAAGGAACATTGTGTACATTTTGTGGTACACTCGCGAAATAAGGAAATTACCTCTGTAAAATTTGTAGTTAATATTTTGTTAATAAGCCATCAATTTGATCACAGTCTTGTATATAAAGGTGAATGTACGTTTGTTTGTATGTGTGTCCGCTATAGAAATCCACACCGTTGAATTATTTGAAATGAATTTTGGAACTTAGTATTTACCACGAATTGGGTTTTTGCCATGTCAGTTTGATGAAGATGCGTCTCCTAGTGGAAGACAGCGGATTGAAAATATACACCACAAAATAGGGTATCTCAGGAGCCCCTTAAGTTAGATGAAACTCGGTATGTATAATTCTCATTAAAAATAATTGGACACGTGTTGCAACGTTTTCGAAAATTTCGCTCCTACACAGCAAAAAATGAGATGTTAAAACAACACAAAATGACTACCACTTTAGCGTGTTACATGTGTGTTGTTTCCAGAACACCAAGAACATCACCTTCCGAGCATATCAGAAATTACTAGTAACTGGCAATGCGAGTTTGCATTTGTTTTTATTGTTTGCTATGTTTTCTGCTATGAATTGTCTGACAACAGTTACATGAGTAGCAGTGCTGCTGTGTGTTGTTCGTATCCCCTAGCACATAAGAACAACGGAGAACAACAACAGATGGTAGAACTGCTACTCATGTAACTGTTGTCAGACAATACAAAAGGTTACAAAACTATTTTCGTGACCAATTACAAAAAACGTAGTACGTTACTCGTTATTTGGCATAAATGTCAAATATACTGCGTAAGGCTTTATTAATAGCAAACAGAAAATCCAATGCAAATGCTCGCTGGCAGTTACTAGTTATTTCTGGTGTGCTTGGAAGGCGATTATCCGTTGTGTTGAAAGAACACACAACTAACACGTTAAAGTGGTAGTCATTTTGTGTTTTTTTAACACCCCATTATTTGCTGTGTAAGGGGGAAGAGGCTATTCTTATAATTTTTCAATTTTGTTGTCGTAAAATGGGAACGGTTCGACCGTTTAGAGTAAATTTGTTAACATAGTTCGTACCTGAATTGACGTGAGCTTTCACCATTATCCTTTGATCGAAATGCGGATTCGAAAGGAAGGGGGGAAATTTTTGGTAAAGAATTTGAAACAGAGTTCGTACTGGTCATGGAAAATGATGCAGGTCAGGAAAGTTCTGGGGAAAAGAGTGGAAATCAGGTAAAATAAGGGAAATTTTATAAAATATATTATTTTCTAACATTAATTGTACACCAATTCCAGCTTAGCCAACCATTAATGATCACAGCATGGAACGTTGCTCAGATTTTTATGGGTAGTAAATGGATATTCGTATGAGCAATTGATTATTATTTGTCTCTATGGAATAATTATTCTCATATATAAATAATCACCGTTATTTATTCCTTACTTTTGTATTAACGTCATCAAACTCCTGTCATGAAAGTCAGGGTATTTCTTGCCAAAGGTCAGGGAAATAAATTTCTCCAGATCAGTAGGAACCCTGTGAAATAATTTTTTTTAGTTCCATTAACTTAGTGTTCGCATGTGAAGAATAGGTATTTCAGTTAGTAGTAAACTCAACAATATTATTAGCGCTTAACAAAAACAAAAACAAACAAACAAAAAAAAAAAAAAGTCCAAAGACAGGACATATACAAATCAATAGACCTCATTGAGCTTAACCAAATGATACGCATGGGTGTAAATCCTCTGTGCTAGAAATTTCTGATGTACTGAGATGAAAGTGATACTAAAATGTAACCTCATCCAACTTTTGGTTATGACACTAGCAACACTCGACAGTATACGAAATGATTAGTGAGATATAGCCCAATATTATGAAAAACCCTTAAACTTTAGTGTTTGCTGCAGTATAATATTGTCCGAAAAAGAGACGTATAGAAATCTATAAATCATATCGAGTTGAACAACATAGAACGCCTGTAAGTAAATTCTCATGCGCAGTTACCGAGAAAAACTGATTTGTATGACGCCAAAAAGTATGTCGTTCTTTGCCAATGCTAGTTCATCCCTTTATTTTCTAGAACAGATTATTTGTTATTACTTATTGGACGTGTGGCACACATTTGCAATAACAATAATATAATGATTCACTTATAATGTTCCTTTTTTTTAAGCCTATATTTCAATTGGTATAGACTTCACTTTTCGTCAGGCCAGAAGGCTTAAATTATTTCCCTATGCAGATCTTGTAACTAACCTGTTGCAACTAACAGTGATACGTAGTTTAAAAAAAGCGTCCTTATATGAACTATGCATAACCACTTATATATCTTTTATATAAGCGCTCTTAATATATTAACATAAGAATACACTAAACCCGTTTTTTGTAAGAGTCCGTTGATACCGTCTTCTTTACTAATCTTCATTATGTCCATCAACCGAGAGATTATTTGCAAAGAAAACGCATTGTTAAGTAGCACATTATAGCTGTTGTTGCGTCTTATAACGGTGATACATACTTCTCACAGTGACCTGCATACTACCTTAGAATTAGATTTTTGGGCTTTCGGCATCTATGGCCATGTTAGCGTGTCATATACAAGGGATGACGATCACATTACCCGGAAGCTGGAGAAGAAGAAGGAAATAGGAAAGGAAGCAAGCGGTCTGGGGCCATTGTGTGAGATACCATTCCGGCATTTGCCTGGTGTGAATGAGGAAAACGTCACTTAAGATGCCTGGCCAGCAAAACTCTTGTAAATATCTCTATGGCATAAGAAATCCGGAAGTGCAAGATGCTCCAGCTCCAGCTCCAGATTTAAAACCCAGCCAGTGGACCTTGTCGTGTTGCTAATCCAATCAGAACTGCTGTTACGCATTTGCTTTCAATAAACTCCATTATCAATCATACATTATCTTTTCATCTTTTTCGCCTACTTGCAAGTGTTTCAACAAACTGTTATCTATATTGCCCGTATCACGTACCGATCTTGTTATTGGCATACTATTCGACGATGAGTACTTATTTTATTGAAGACTTCCAAGGATAACTTTGTAACCATTTATCATTTTGCTCCCTAAACGCTGTTATACAAAGTAAAAGTTGCAGGCCGATATAAGCAACAGGAATATAGCCACCAGGAAATCACGATAAATTTTTATTTAATTTTAAAAATGATGATTAATTATTCCGTATTTGAAAACAATGTGTCAAAAGATACGTTTCTGTTTTGCCCTATTATTCTCAAAAAGTAAAAAGAAAATCAAATAAAACGAGTTTTGTAAATAGTTTCTGTGATAACGTGACAATAGGAAGAACGAATATATCATTGTATTATTATTAATGTTTCTATCAGATCAAATAATAGGATTCGGTTAGAAAAGATTTGTAATACTTAAAAAAAAATTTAGAAGGTTTCAACTGGACAGAAAGAGCACGCTTTCTTTCCCTGTTAACCCGGCAAATACTATAAAATACTGTATTCATCATGTTTGATCATTCGAGTTTGCTTAGGACCTCTAAGAAAAACTCCCATTAGTTAACTACAACTTACTAAATTTGTAGTTATTGGGTCTTTTAATATATATTCGGTTTTTATGTATGCCGTAAATAAGCTGCACAATAGGAAGAGCTGTAGTAAGAAGTAGGGGACTTGGAGCTCAAATACCTTACACTCCATTCAAATATATATTTTTTTTAAAATTAAATATCATTATACATTAAACAATGTTATTATATTATAGTAGAACTCTTAATACCCTCTTTCCACGACGTTTACAAAATCCTCACAGCGATCAATAAGTGATGTCACAATAGTGATTATGTACTTGTCATCAGGAATGAATTCATGAAAGAGTCCTGAAAGAATCATTCCTGCAGAACAAATAAATCCCTTCCAAGTAAATTTCGCGATTGGATGATTTAGATGTAAGAATTTTAACAGGGGGAGGGGGAATTAGTCCCTAAATTACTTATATTCCGTCTAAATACTCCATCGACAATTGAAAATATTGTGATGCTACAATTTATATGTGAAGTTAGCTAAGAAAGTATCTCATTTAAATAGCAGATCCCCTTTCCTATAGTTAACCGTGCTGAAAACGAACGTTCAGTTCCAATCAGTTAACTGTGTTGATTTTTTTCTTTTTCTCCACAAAATACTGTAAAATTCAAATAATCATCATTCTTTTTCTGTCGTGATTTTCTATTACTTATAAAATACTATTTAGCAAAACAATATCGTTAGTTTTGAGTAGCGTGTTTCCAAAGGTAATGACGACTGAAATTTAAAAAAATATAAAATAATAATCAGCTTTACCATACAAAGAGTGAAACAGTGAATGACCGGACCGAGACTCGAACTCGGGAGTCCCGGTCCAGTTTTTTTAATATACTGTGTGTGTTGCTGAATTCGCATCTACAGAAGATCTTGTATGTAAATATTTGGTTGTTTCCTCTTTTCACTATTGTAAGATAAACAGCTTTATTAAACGGTAACATGAAACAACGGCCATTTGAACGCAAGAGTTGGTTACTTCCAATTACACAGTTTCGTAATTCAGACAGTTTTGATTATTTAAAAAAAAGAAGAAAAAAAAGTAAATTATAAAATACTACAAATATGGCGGAATAAAAATAAGAAGTTTGCAGTGCGAGATTGCTAGGAAGAACTTCAGTTTTACCAGGTGGGTTATCTTTGCATTTCATATAAATATACCATCCATAATACCTAAAATTTTCTGACCCATCTCTTCTTCAGTGGAAAGTGAAATATTAAATAAAGCCATTGAAAATTATATGTGACGGAACATTGATACAGAGCACAACGTCAGTGAATTCGTATTATTACGAATGTTAAAAATTTAATAACGTAGTGAATTTAATATTCGTGAAAAAGTTTCCGTCAAAAAAAAAAAAAAAAAAAAAAAAACGTTTGAAAGTTCTGCTAATTGGGGGAGAATTCGAAAGAAATAATTGTCTCGGCAAATGGTGTTTTACAAGTACTCGAAAATTATACAGGAAAATCTATTTGAATTTTGTATTTTTAAAATCTTGGGGGAAAAAGGTACTTTGCGGATAGATGAACTCTCGTAAGCGGAAATTAATTTGCAACAGAAATAAATATAGTATCCCAGGATTCCTCTAAGTATAGCTTTATTTGTGTGAGTTAATTTGATGATTCTTCGAAAGTTAGAATTGTAATGTACAACCAAAATGAACTTTAGGAATGATGAACTCAAATATAAGAGGTCTTACCTTGTATCTGGGAAATTCACAAAAAATCTATCAAAGGGTTTCGATGTTCACTGATGTCTTTATCAGTCACAGAAGAGTTCCACAGCAAGGTAGGAAGCTCATGTTACCAGTTTAGCAGCGAATAGAAGTCATTGGTAAAGATTTCAGTGAACATCGAAACCGTTTGATAGTATTTTTAATTCCCCGGATATAATGTAAGATTTTTTTATATTTGAGTTATTCATTGAGTTGAGTTGAGTATTTTATGGCAACTATATAGGAAATAACTGTTTTTTATATACCTTGCATTAATAGATGTTTGTATTCACTAAACTGGAAGCATCTTTAGATGAATTAGCTCTTGAAGATAGATCAAGTTGTAATTACATGTTTGTTTTGTATACACTAGAGAGTTCCGTTTAACCGAATTCGATGGTACCGATAGTACTTCGATTAAACCGGAATAAAGGTTTGGTTGTGTGATATACACAACTGTATATTTGATACATTTTAATATATTTTCAGCGTAGACGGAGATTGGGGGAGTTGATAAGTACATCCAGTACATTGTAACAATGAACGTACTCTTTGGGGAATAACTGTTAGACCAAAACATTCTGTATTCATTGTTGTTTTTAAATAAAAATCGCCCACGAGTAAAGTTTTTAGTAATTCAGTTAAGCCGGAAATTTGGTTAATTGGAATTCAGTTAAACAGTACCGTAGTGTATCTTCTTTCATGTGTTTAATGAGTACACTTTCCATTGTTTAATGCAGAATTTATAAAAACTTCTTACACAAATTATACAAATGCATTTCCAATCCTTTGTTCGAAAAATGTATTAACAGTCATTTAAGATAAATAGTTATTCTTCTTCATAAACACCACTATATATTATAGTAGCCAGTCGTTATAGGTTTTTCTTGCTATTATGAAAACAAAAGAACTGAAAGGGATTTTTTAAAAATTTTTAATGGATGCCGCTTTTCAATGTTCACTGCAAAATTCTTAAACACTTTTTACACACAATTATAAAATATATAGATTTTTTTTTTCATATTGTCATTACAAAATTACAGTAGGGACTGGCAACTATGATACATGGTAGGTTAATGAAGAAGAATCAGTACTTTTCGTAAGTGACTATTAATACATTTTCCGTATGTAGAGAACTGGAAATAAATGTTGATAATTATATGTAAAAAGTGTTTTAAGAATTCTACAGTGAACATTGAAAAGCGACACCTATTAAATATACGGAAGAAGATATACAAGGCAGTTACAGCTCGATCTGTCTTCATGAGCTAATTTCTCTGAAGATGCTTCTAGTATATAGGAAGTGAAATATTAGAGAATAAAAACATCAATTAACGCAAGATATGTTAATAAAAAATAAACATGAAAATCTTAACATATTAGCAATTAGTTTTACAAATGATGGTTTGGCAAAGTATCTTGTTAGCAGGATTTGCTCTTTTCTGGATATGATGACTTGCGACTAGTTCTTTTTTCTTTCTTTCTTTTGATTTGTTTTATAAGGTTAGTTTTTCTATATAATGTTATTGTAGCCATGTTCCATTTTTTTTTTCAATCTTAATTTCAATATGTGTACAGACGAGTCTTCTGTTATTGTTTTATACATACATTATGACACTTGATAAAATATTATTTTTGCGTGCTGGACGGTTTCAGAGAAATGTATGGTGCATATATTTAAATAGCATACATGTAAGACTTTATAAAGAGAAGCTTCAAACAATTATGTATACTTGTAAGATCTCATTTCTGTTATTTATAACTTGTTTTTGTTTGTACATTTGACAACTCTGTGATGTCGCTCAAAACTAAAGAAGAAATGTTATCACATATTGTAGTGAATATTGGCATTCCATATATATATTCTCTGTTATTTCTGTTGTTGAAAAAATTCGATAACTGGATTACCGATAGATAAACAGATTAGTTTCGATTTAACTATGCACTTATGTGATATATACAGAGTGAGAGATGAAGGTACTACCTAAAAATTAATAAAATAGTCTTAGTATGAACTAGAAATAGCTTCCTTTTGGAGATTATTATTTATTTGGAAAAATTTAACTTTTCGAGGGTAAATAATACAGAAGTTGAACTGCACGTTACGTATATAATAATATCATACTCATTTTGTCCACAACTAATAGTTCTCCAAAAGTCACAAGAAGTTCACATTTTGACTGCAGGTTTATTCCCTGCTTCCTTTCGAGAGTCTCTTGTGTAACTCTCCAAGAATCATGATTGCAGACGTAAAGGTGTTTCTTCGAGATTTTCTCTAAAAAAAAATAAAAAAAAAAAAAAAAAAATTACGTATATATTGGCAATTTAAATTTTACAATTTCTCTGCACAACTATGCTTCTTCCGGTATCATTTTATCCTTTCGTATAGTATATTCCCCAATCAACAAAGAGATTTCTCAGCGTGTAGAACTCGTAAATCGTAGATTCACTCCGAGTGTTTTCTTTAAGTATCGTTGCCTTTTTACCCGCGACTCAACATACTTTTTATTGTTTAAATTTTATTTTGTCATCTTGGTTGTATTGATTGCTTATCAGTTTACAGGCCAGAAATACAATACTACTTCGTACACAGAAATGTATGTTAAAAAAAAGGAAGTTTTCCTTCTAGCATTAGAAGTCAAGTTCTATTTACTTCTGTTTTCGAGCATACTTTATACGAGGTCTTAATTTTGGTTTGAAGAACCTAATATGAACGACCATTTAAGCATTCTTAAGCTCTGCGTTAAGATATATTCACTTAACTCCTTACATTAATTCATGTGCATTACTTCTTACTACTGTAATTTACAAATGAATGAAAAAAGAAGTTTGAGATAATTACGTTGGTAATAGTAACAGTTACCGTAGCAAATACAACTTTGTTCATTTCAGATATTAAATACTGTTACTAAATACTCTCATGTAAATTGTTACATTAGTTTTTGATAAATGATTGGTTGTATACTAATGATAATTTTGTCTAACAAAATCTGATAGTTACACTTTCAGCACACCATGAGTCTGAGCTCCTTCAGTAGTTCTAGATACTACAAATTAATCGCCGCTGCAATTACAGATCCTACGAGTCCAAATATATTTTTCACTCCAATGTACTCTAAATCCATGTTGTAGTGAGAAAAGATTAAGCTCTAAATTGAAATTTGGGAAACATTTTTTTGGACAGAACTTATGGAAACACTTTTTTAAGCATTTTTTTCTCGAGACTGTTTATTTCCAATTGTGATATTTGCTACATGATATATAGCGTAAAAACCCATGACTCACTCTCTGGTAAACCATGGCGTGCAACTTATCTTTCGTACTAAGCGAATTACTTTACCCCGAAATTCCTTCTTATTTTTCATAGCAGTAACTCCGAAACGAAGCGATATCATCATATACTTGATATTTTGTTTCTCTAATATCTTAGACAGTACTTTCATGTCTCAGATTTTTTCTGAGCCTGTATATAATGCCATCATCTTCATCAGATCTTTATAATAAAATTATTATTTTGCAAATATAGCGGATAAGCATTCATTTGGGATTTGATTTTTTCTTTCTTTAACGTACAAAGAAAATTTCTTTCCTTTAAATAAAAGTTAATTACATATTCTTCGAGAACTATTAATTCATTATTTTGCTAATGATTGCCTTAAATGTACAAATAATTGAAGATCATATTGTGAACAATGCCTATGTGCATAATTAATTCGACAACTTAAAATAATATTAACAATTTCGACACGTTATATATTGGGGAGTATTACATGTTCATAAATGAGATGTTGAAGATGGAATCTATCATCGTTAATAGGAAGTATGGCTTATTATGTTTAAACGGCATCAGATTTTTTTCTTTCACAGTGATCATTTCAATTGTAAGTGATGAAACTAACGTAATACCGTTAGCTGATTGAATTTACTTGCAATTAATATTATGTGTCGTGGTCGTATATGAGTTGGGATTTAAATCGTAATATCATCGACGTAGAAATACGTATTGGGATATTTGGTTTAAACACAATAAACCTACAATTTAACAGACTTAATGTTTCAAATGTTATATAATGTAAATATAGCACAATGCATTTTAACAGTCAAAGATCTAAATTGTCTGAAATGTTCATAATAAACCAACACCTCCGGGTCTGAAAATACAGGGTGTTTTAGGGGAAAAGGCAATACTTTGGGAAATGATATGGATGATTCCAAGCAAAAAAAGTTCAGATAAACATGGGTCCTATTGTTAACGGTTTGAGAGCTACATGTTGAGAACCATTTTTGACTATGTTGCTTATTGCTCACCTGTTAGTTATTTTACAGACGTGAGACATAGTACATTTGGAAAGTAATGGAATGGTCTTCTAAATGGTATGCAACATGTGTCAGTGAAAGGAAAGTTACCGATGGAAATTTGGGAGTTAGATGGCAACACTGATTCCGAAATTTGCCTCAATAACTTCCCTTACAGACACCATTGCCATATGAATATCGTTGGATAGGTCATTCTGTTAACTTTTAAATATGCTATGTCTGCCCCTCTATAGAATAAATACAGAGTGAGCAATAAGCAACTTAAGATTAAAAATGGTTCACAATCGGTAGCTCTCGAGCCGTTGAGAATAGCACCCATGTTCACATGAACTTTTTTTTGCTTAGAATCAGCCATATTACCATTCCCCAAAGTATTGCCCTTTTCACCTGTATGTCCGTTGCTTCGAGATCAGTTAAAATCGATAGTTTACTGTATTTGTATATTCCATCGTTTTAGATACGAAGTTCCAATATGTAATACTTCCTCAAAATATAACTTGACAGCTTGTAATTCTGACACCAGAAGTTGTACATATATTGTACAGATATTAATTCACAGTATTCTTCGCGCTTACAAGTTAGAAAAAAGAAAGAAAAGAAGTATTAAATAATTTACTTTCTTGTGATTAAAAAAAAAAAAAAAATTACTCCCAATTCCCGTTAATCTACATAAATAAATTTACTCAAATTCGCAATATTAAACATATAATAATTCAGAATTTTTGAGAAATATGTATAAAATGAACTTGTGATTAAGAATAAGAATTAACTACTCCAAAATATACTATATATATATATATATAAAAGTATTATATTATTCTTTTTTTCTTATATTGTCTTTTAACAAGAATAAATTTAAGCTCTTCTAGAAGAGTAGAATCAGATTGTTACGAATTGATTTTACGTGAAAGGTCTTTCATGGATGCTTATAGTCTGGAGAAAATTCTTTACATAGTAATGTAAGTAATATTTTTCTAAAACTAGAAAAGAAAAAAAAAATCTTTAACTCCAGATGTAACTATTTTTGTCATTCCTGTATATTTTTTGTATGTTGTGGCATTACTATTTTTTAAATAAATTAGATAGTAAACAGGATATATGTAATGTGTGTGTATATGTAATTTCCAGGTATCCTAAAAGGTAGTTGTGATGTATAGTAATGTCAGTTATTCTGGAAAAGAAGACCATACCGAAAGGGACTTTGCTATATTGTGTACTTTCGGATGGCCGTGCAATATGGTGAAAGTTGTTTTGAGTCGAACACAAGTGTAATACGCCTGTTTTTCCCGTATCAACTCTCGTAATGTTCTCTGTGACGGCACAGACAGAGAACGTCCTGAGCGTGACGAATCTTCAACACTTGTTACACCCTGTTTGAACTTATCTGCCCACTCGTACACTTGTATTGGACTCAAATTTTAACTTTCAATCATATTGCACTGCCATCCGATGGTGAATTTCGAGTGATTTTAACCCTTCAGCGGTCTAATCACATTCCGCTGTTCTACGTTGATGCAAGACTACCGCCATCTTGTAACTTACACTAAATTACAAATTGTTGAGGAAAGCAACGTTTATTATAAAATAATAAATATGTGACAGTTTCGCCAACTAAGTCTGATGAAGCCAATATCAATTAGTTGGCGAAACTGTTACATATTTATTATTTTATAATAAACGTTGCTTTCCTCAACAATTTGTAATTTAGTGTGTTATTGATTATGGCAAAGCTAGTATGAATCAGTTAGTTATTCGCCATCTTGTGTTACTAATCAGCAGGCCCAGCATCCCGTTCGCGAGGCAGGCGTGCCAGGCCAATCTGATAATAGTTCTACGACACCACCAAAAAATAACAAATTTTGTCTAAGTTTTGTATTTTTTTTTTTTTTTTTTTTTTTTTTTTTTTAAATACTTTTGCGGTTATTTATTGAATGGACCTTGTAGAGCATTTACCTCTGAAACGCTACAAAGGGTGTTGGTTTGATCTCTAGCTTGTGATGGACATTATGCGGGAGTTTTTTTTGTTTATTACCTTCTCGTCTTCCCACTTTATTTCTTACCAACTTTCACTTGTATTTGTTATGGTCGTCTTGTTTAAACTACAAGGCATAACCCGGAAGATTAAACTTCTGCTTTTCAGTAACAGAATTTTATGAGAGTTTCAGTCATTTCCTTATCTATTCCAAATTGGGCTTTTTTCCCTTGCAAGACAGTGTTTACCAACCAAGGTATGTACAATCCGCGGCAAAAAACCTGCAACATGAGGATGTAAGTTTATTGTGAAACTACGCCTAACAGCACAGGGAATGAACATAACGTCTAAGTGGAACGAATCACGCCAGGATAAACCTCGGGCTCCTCCCGTGCACACTTATTTTGGAGCAAAAGACTTCGTCATTTCACAATAAACTTATATGCTCATGTTGCAGGTTTTTTGCCGCGGATTGTACAATCCTTCCGAAATATCCTGTAATATGTACTTCATCGTATTTGTGATTCCGCTGTGTACAAGCCGCAAATGAACAAGTGAGGTAGTTTCTCACTTTAAAATATCCACGAACAAAGAAAGGGTTAAGCATAAGCACAAGATATGACTGAGAAGGCATAAACAAGCTTTGGAATAGGGAGATTCCAGATTTGAACCAGCTGTCCAGCTATTCTGGAATTTTTCCAAGTAGAGTTCACCAGGTCAGAATGACACATTTAAATATGGAGATTTCTTTTTCTGCAGTGTTGATTGCTAATGATTTCAGTGTAAAATGACACCGCATGGTGTTATTTGGAAGTTAAATGACTATTTTTTTCTCTTTCTTTTAAAGGGCTTATCGAGTTCAAAAATTAGCCACACTGCTTGACAGAAATAACACTGACTGTGGTAAGAAAGGTAGTACCGTAATAGATAGTGCTATGGAAAAAAAAAAAGCGCAATGAAACATTATTCTACGTAGGAAAATTCTTTTTTTACGGGAAAGGGAGAATACTTGATACGTATAGTAAGGTTTAGGCTGAAGTAGATGTAATTTGGTGGAAAAATTATCTTCAGCATGAAATGGAAAGTTTGTCAAAAATGCGATACGAGATTGCGACTGACAAACATCAGCAAGAGTTGCATGTCATTAGTTTCATACAGTTGTTGGTGGAAAAGGTTCTTTACCTTTTTTATAGGATATCATACAAACTTAAACCTTATCACACATATGAAATACTCTTCGCTTTGATTCGGTTTCTTGACAATATCTTTTTCCAACACATGAGGAAGTACCAAAATATTCTCAGATTAGAACATGGTTTCTCAACCTGTACGCGAGACACTGCTGGGTGCTATCAACGACTCTTATTGTCAAGTGTGCCCGAATCGGACTGAAGAACCATAATCAGAAATATGACTACGTAATGTCATTGTAGTTTGTTTATTTTATTCACTGATCGATCTTTCAATATATATAAACAGTTAATAAGTCAATAGGTGTGTATTTTTGCTCATGCGACAAAAAGAATATGGTTTACCGGAATAACTGACTACCAATACATTACTATATTGAATATTATGGTACTTTATGTGAAAAAGGTTAAGAATCCCTAAATATACTTGCCTCATTTAAGTTTGAACAGCATCCTTTTTAAAATAGTTGTTTTGCAGTGATACATCAATTCCGGCTCCCCTTTCGGATGGAAGTCTTGTTCTCGAAGTACATCAAAGATATTCTATCTACCATTCCTGTTGGATATCCATCAAATTATCAAAGTGATCTCTATTAGCTACAGCTTTATCTTCGGGAAAAGAAAGAAACTGCAAGGGTACAAATCTGATAAGCAGAGCAGATGCAGACATCTGATGTTGAGGACGAGAAGCTGACAATTGTCCATGCGCCACAGTTCACGTTGTCGTCATATGTTTTCCCCTGGTGTTCACGGTGTGGTCTTCGGAATAGAATTCAGTGCGCAACAGCTAGAAGAACGGATGATTATGCTCTTGGATCAGTCTGAGGCTATGTCACTTCCATCGGTCTTTGTAAAGATTGTAGTGTTTCTTTGGATCGTACCTGTAGATACAACTCTCTTATCCCAGTGATGACCCTTGACATGAAGGATTGGCCATCTACAGTACTTGAATCAGAAACTTGCACAGCAACGCGACGGATGTTCAAATCATACATGAAAATTGCTTACACTATTCTGTATAGCATTCATGACTGTAACAATGTCGTAAATCCTCATTTCGAAATATGACATAAATAGAACGACTACTCACAGACTTAGCAATACGAAAACCTATGTAAGAGATTTTTTTCTCTTTCTTTCGAGTCCTGTAAGACTGCAGACAGGAACATACATAGCCACAAAACTCAATTTTTGGGTGGCACAAAGAATTTCAGAGAGACCATATGTATCTGTAAAATGAATCATGTGAAGAAAGACTATATTGTGCACTCATGCCGGACATGTGGCTACTGTATAAGACACGGTTTCCAAAGACCTAAAATGTTTCTCATTAAGGTAAACAATTTTACATATATGTTTATAGTTGTAGGTCGTTTCACGAAGGATTTCGTTAATTCTTCGATTTCCGATTCAGAATATCCCTCAAAGCTTTATGCATGCCGAACCGAGGCGGACACCATATTATTTCTAAGACTTTACTGGAGATGGGACCTTCGTCACATATTTATGGCCGTCCTCCTTACCACGAAAGCCACATATGAAAATGGCCTAACGCTAAGGACAAAAGAAAAAAAGGAGAGTAAATGCGGCGAGTTAAATGTTGACGACTGTTAACTTTTTATCTATGCTAAAATTAAGGATACATGTTTCTCTGGTTACGCTTCCACAACACTACTGCGTCAAGGCGATAGCTAGAGGATAGTATTTCTAATGTTTACTAAATTCGACGTTATTGTAACTTTTTTTCTATTTCTTCCACAAACATTATCTAGGAAAGATACAAAGCCTAAATTCGGTTGTTTAATAACCTATATTCAGGGTTTATAAATTTTGGTAGGAGTTGCACTAGAATCTACCTGGAATATTATGTTACTATATTATGATCACATACGTGAAAGTGTGGGTTAATTCCCGTAGAAGTTCTCATATATAGTTTAGGTGTTGAATTGCGTACGGTTCGCACACCCTCTCGCTTACACTACCTGTTGATTATTATCTTACAAGGAACCCTAGGTATTTATCAGAGCCCGAATTTCATGAAACTTTGTATATAGAGAGAGTACCTCGGAAAACACGCACAGCCAAAAGTGTAGCTGCAGTCTCCAAGACGTTGAGACACTAGAGCTCGAGAAAGATCAAATGTGGGACTTTTTAACTGGTCATTGTAACGACACGAAATGAGCATACATGGATCCGAGATGGTACATATGATCTGTTAGAAGTTATAAAAATAATATCCACCATCTTGAAAGAGGCCATGTTGAAACTGGTGCGATTGGTGTAAATGAGAAGAGGCTCATGCGATGCATCAATTTGAACGTAAATAGACGCAAAAAGCTGTTGGTGAAATCTGTTGTGGGATTACATTATTCCTGTGCTTCTGGTAGAATGGTTTAGGTACAGTACAAGATGAGTAAAATGTATCTCATGACACTCTAGCAGATGTAGGGTACGGAGCACAATGAGTGGGATCAGTGTAAGTAGAAAAACAGAGCGAAATATAATTTTAGCACTACATGCTTTGTGTCAGAGTCAACATGTAATTGGTGTGGATGTGCTGATATGACGGGTTCAATCTTCATAATAATGCCATGGTCGGCATTAACTTATAACTATTTATTATATTTCCATTAATTCAAATAGAAATCAGAACGTCATATCAGTCTACTCATAGCGCTCCATACCCTCCTCTGCTCGAGTGTCATGAGATACACTTTGCTCATCTTGTACTGTACCTAAACCACTCTACCAGAAGCACAGGAATAACGTAGTCCCACAACAGACTTCATCAACACGTTTTTGTGTTTATTTACGTTCAAATTAATGCGTCGCATGACCTCATTTACACCAATCGCACCAGCTTCAACATGGCCTCTTTCAAGATAGCGGATATTCTTTTTATAACATAACAGATCATATCTACCATCTCGTATCCATGTATGCTCATTTTGTGTCGTTACATGACCACTTTTAAAGATAAACTTGCATTTTCTCAGCATGTCCTTAATGTGCTGACGTCCCACATTTGATCTTTCTCGAGCTCTAGTGTCTCAACGTCTTGGACACTGCAGCTATACTTTTGGCTGTGCGAGTTTCCCGAGGTACTCTCTATATACAAAGTTTCATGAAAATCGGGCTCTGATAAATACCTAGGGTTCCTTGTTAGTTGAACTGATAAGAGATCAACATAGACTTCCATTCAATCAGTATACTGCTTTAATAATAACAACAGCAATTATTCTATGAAGATCTGATCCTTTTCCCAGGAATAGAAACATATATTGAAAAGAACGGATATAGAAACTCGTGGTATAAAACAAATATTCACCGCTTCTGTACCAAATTATCTTCTCTAGATTCATAGTATCGTACTGGTGATCCATTTAAGACCAATTTTTGGTTCCTAAAACTTTCTACTTTACATTCGTTATAGCAAGTGATACAGAGTCAGGAGTTCATAATATGTTTCAGGAGCTAAAGACATTTCATGCATGAACATACGGGGAACTATAGTGCTGCCAAAATGTCATGACCCGTGGCAAAAATGCAAAGTAAAGCTCACACTCACGTTCAAATAAGAGTTCAGCTGTTGCTAAGCGAGAGAGCTGTGCAGTCGTCCGAGTGGAATTCCTTCAGCCGATAGCAGCGCTTGGGACGGAAGACTAAGTGTCAAGTCAATGTGGGATATCTATAATATATATTAGCTTAAGTTTTAGTTTATACCTAACTTGTAAATGATAAATTTACTCCACGAAATTTAACTGTTACATTTTCAGAACAGTTATTTCTAATAGTATTAAGCTTTTTATTAAACCATTTTTCTCTTGAACATTACTATAATGGCTCTACGAGGTATTCATTGGGAGTAGAAAATTCACTGCGTCCACTAATTTGACACTTCCTTTGATGCTTGATTTCTTTTTGTTTCCTCTTCAGAATACAGTAAATAAATGCTTTGTTTTTCGTATTATAATAAAAAGGTGGAACGTACTGTTATTTTCTACATTAAAATACAAATTTTTAAGAGCTCAAAATTTCCTACGCAAAAAAGGGAGAAGAGGAGTAATTGCTAGCTTATATAATTTACGCATTAATCATTAAAAAGAAGTAGCTCCTTCGTGGCTAAGCGGTTAAAATACGCGTCTTTCGCGTGGAAACCCGGGTTCGATTCCCGGCGGGAGCTCGTGGTTCGGATTCCAAGTTAATCAGTAGGTCCACGTCTCATATAGCCTCGCTGCTGAATGGGACGTTAAAATCAACTCATTAAAAAGGTGGTCTCATTTATCTTATCTGGTGCAAATTACATTCAAAACTATGAAATGAAAATATAATACACTTAGGTTCTTAAAATCATCAATTAACAATCATTCACATAACTTGAAGTAAACACGGAGTAAGGTAAGAAATATTCTTTAATCTACTTCATATAACATGCTGGGTGACAAAACAACTAGTACAAAAATGGATATGCAAAATCTTTGTTACGTCCGTTGACAAAGTGCACTGCACAAATTACCTCGTCTTTCACACACCACAAAACATTTTATATTTCATAATCTAGAAAGTTTAAAAAAGATATTTTTACATTTCTGCAATCAGAATAGCAATACTATTATGCAATACATGTATCGTTGATGTAAAGTTTGTGCTATTGCATATGCTAGTTCATACTCACTCAGTTATGGAAGTCCAACACTATCTCACTATTCAACATCCATCCATGCGTATCAAACGAATACCAATTATCTTAACGAATTAACGAGTAAACGATTACAAAGAAAAAAAAAATCTTAATTTCAAAACAAATATAATTATTTTCGATCTCATAGTGTTCATTGGTGCTGAAACTATCTGAATCAATTGAAAAAAAAAAAAAAAAAATGAACGCGTGGTAAGTCAATAAGTATGTGCACTCTTGTTCTAATCGTTTGTAGGTTGGGTGTACGGCTTTCTGCGCTTACAAGCCGAGCAATGGAATCGTGGCAAGTCGCAACATTATTACTTCACTCTGCTTTGCGCTGTTGCGACATGGCTGTACCACTGCCCGTTAGCACCACAGAACAAGAACATTCCGCAATCAGTATTTTGTGGTCTGAACGTGTAACATGAGCTGAAATCACATAGAAGATTCTCAGCACAATACTGAAGCAATGTTTTACCACGGCTACGTGTTTGCAAGTAGATTGAAAAGTTCGAAAGCGGTCAAACCAGCGTGAAGAACGAGGGAAGAGTAGACCGCTTTTGAACTTTTTTTTTTTTTTTTTTTTTTTTTTTTTTAATCCACTCATCAGACCACAAAATACGGCTTATGGAACAACGTTCTTCTGTTGTGCTACCGAAGTCACGGTTACTACGCAAAGCGAAGTGAAGTGATAACGCTGAAACCTTCCACTAATGAAGAAAATTGGAAAATTGTGCCATCTATCGGCTTGCGAGCGAGGAAAATGACCTTGCTCCAAATCTTTCTTTTATACAAATTATTATCTATATCATACAAGCTATATCTGAACAATTCGAGCCGAGAACTTCTTGTTTCACCATACTTAACATAAAGAAATTTTAATTCTTAAAGCAATTCCATCTGGATTCATTACGTTTCTCTCTGACAACATTAGAACAATAACGCACATCCTTTCTGACTTACTCTCGTAAAAGGGTTCAACTTTAACTAACACTCACCCTGGCAATCCTTTAAAAAAACCTGGATTATGGCATTCTTTGTATCATTTCGGCAAATTATCATTATTGTTGCCTTCGACAGCTAGACATTAATGAAGAGCTTTAGCTCTGCAAATATTTTATTTTAAATTTCATTCAACTTATTTATCATTTTCCCCTCAAAAAGTATTAAATTCAGCAATAAGTTATTGAAATGCTGCTGCTCACTACGCATACTAACTCACAACTTGGCGATATTAATAAAAAAAAAAAATCTATAGTAAAATTTACTCATAGTTGTGTACTCATTCCGTAAATAATACTACTATTTGTTCTTCGCTACTTCGTAACATTTTGGCAGTTTTAGCAAATACAACAATTTTTATTTTAACCCGGACCGCAGTCCTGTATAGGCTCTATTAATCATTTCAACACTGAGACCAACAATGTTCCAAGAGATATATATATATATATATATATATATATATATATATATATATATTTACTAAAATTAAAATTACATTCTAAACCTTAGCTCAGCTACAGGTTCCGTTGCTTTTCGTACTTTGTAGGGGTGAGTGTTAGTTAATCTTAACAAAATATGTCAAACTGTATTACCTACGTTTAAGGTTCAAGTTTAGCTTGATTTATTCATACGGAAAATGGCCACTTAAGACGAAAATAAGTTTAAGTAGAAATCACTTTCTATAATTTCCGGACGGAGACAGAGAAAACCCGACTGATTTCACCGAAAAGTTCTTTCGTATATCCTTGAAACTAGAAAATCCATCCTGAGTCGTAAATATCATATATTTTCTTTGAAGCTGCTTTCAGTTTTATCTGATTAACGTACAATATCTCTAATTTGCATTATTTCGTCTCTTTCCCGTCAAAATGACCTTGCTCCAAATCTTTCTTTATACAAGTTATTATCTGTATCATACAAGCTATATCCGAACAATTCGTGCCGAGAACTTCTTGTTTCACCATATTTAACATAAAGAAATTTTAATTCTTAAAGCAATTCCATTTCTATTCATTACATTTCTATCTGACAACATTAAATTCGGAATTAAACATTCGTCCTTAACCCGTAAGTACTCGCGCGGGTTGTTCACAGACCCCCAACCAGGTAACTTTTGTGTTGCTAGCCAGAAGTCCTGATGAAAAAATATTAATAAAATGTCTCAAAAAGAGTTCAAAAAATCTGATTGCAGCAAATATTATTAGAAACATGTCTAGAGTTACGCTACATTGTCTTAATTATTAAAAAAATATATATTTTATTGTAATAAAACAAATATCAATTTGGGGGGCTACTGGACTCCCGCGCGAATACTAGTGTCTCAGAAAGGGCGTGAGTACTTACGGGTTAAAACATTTTTTTTAACTAACACTTTACAAATTACTTAATTAACCATAATGTTACCTGCCTTACAGGAATGAACATAATTTAAATTACAAAAAAAAAGTACTTACATGATAATACATTCTACCTTTTTGGGTAGACCACAATAACTTGGCAGAAACACGCCAAGAAAACATTTCTGAGTTTATTTGGAACACGATTTAAATTATACCGTTAAGTACTATCGCATTAAAACTACAGTTTATTATTATTATTATTATTTCGTAGTAACAATGGAATTACTATTCTAGTTCTCTGGCTTCGAAAACTAACCAGGTAAGTCATGAGATAATAAATAAGGAGAATTTAAAGTTTCAGAATCCTTCATAAATCACAAATTTTGATTGAATTTATTGTACTGTAATTTCTGGTAACTTTACTACAAATATATTGTTAAATTCCAACTTTTACTTCATATAATCATTCTTTACACTTTTACAATACGCTTAAAACTTGCCCTGCTACATTCAAATGAAAGACTCGAAGTAATCTTTCTTTTGGAGGAATCTTTAAAAAAAAACTGGTTATTTACAAAACCGCTTAATGTGATTGTAATTTTTCGATAACAAGAAAAATTCACCTCCTACTTCAACTAAAAATAATAAACGATTGCTCAGCGTGAGAACTGAATCACCTGCAGTTCTCGGAAAAATGATTCTCTTTTAAACACAGATGTTTACAATAAATAATATGAAAGCAACTGGAATTGATATGCCCTTTCACTTAATTGTTTTCATTTTATAACGCAAAAATAGTAATCAATGGGAGCATATTACTAATGATGATTATAAAGAAATATTCCTAAAGTCCATAATTTTTTCTTATCACAAGATACATCCACAAATCCATTCAAATCAGAATAATAACGCTTTACAAAATCACTTATAAAATAAAAGCAAACCAAACCTTAATACATTTTTTTTTTCAATGTACGCATACATATGTACTGTAAATTAATCCTTTACACCATACCATATCTCATCATCTTATATAACAAATAATATACATGCCTCATTATAATAATACAATATAATCAGTCACCGGGTATTTGTGTCACAAGCAAACTACAAAGTCACCAAGAAGACCACACAATTTCCTTAAGACCTTAAACATAATACATATTTATTCTATGATAATACAGGCATAGAGATTGCATGACAAAGTTATTTACTATCGAGAAATATTTATAAAAATTGTTCATTCAAGGTTTCATTTGAAAAATCCTTCAAAAATTCAGCAGGAAAAGGATTAATTAAAGCATTATAGTAACCATCTCACCAAACATTTGTCGGGATTATTATAATTTTCTTAAATAAAAAAGTGGGCACCCCCTTTATCACTCACATTAAGATGATATGATGTTATATGGTTGTTTTTGTTGTTTTTTATCCATATAACGGAAACAGGGACTTTTCTTTATATATGTATACCGGGTTTCAGTTTGACCTACTGCTCGTATCTGCTGCTGATCAGTTTCATTGGTTCATGAATCCATAGCCAGCCCACATATGTTCATAAACCAAACATCTTCGTACTGGCATAGGCAATATAACAATCAAAACTAAATTCTCGCATGTGATACAAATGCAATATACACATATTTTAATTTATGTACTAATATATTTCATTACCCACAGTATCATATTATCGATCTTTATTTGTGGAATGCAAATAGATATAATTTACGTGTTACGAACTTACTATTGAAATATTCCTACCTTAAACCTCAATTAAGATTTGTCATGATATATTGTCATCATTTTTCAAAGATATTGTTCCGTTACGTTAAAAGATATATTAAATATTAGGCAGTTACGCATTCATTATGAATGGGCTGGAAGTGGCTTGTTATTTATTAATCACATCACACTATTTAAGAGATTTGAAACACTTATTTATATTCACTATATAGACTGAATTATGCTTCTTACAATGTGTCAGAGCAACAGTACTACCGCCACTAATAAGACATGTTCCTTGAGAATTCTTTCAATCGGTACCGTACTAGTCTTGGGAAGCAAGTAACACACACAGTAATGTACTAGAATATTTTTTAAGTAACTGTAACAAGTTATTTTAATATACCTACTTAGTTAAGAGAACGAGAACAAAGAGAAAAAAAAGATCTTTGTTATTACTTATATAAAGAAGTATTTCGAAAAATCGGATATAGTAATTAATCCTACCAATTTTTTTAAGGCGTCCTTATTCATTTGGTCTATTGATGATACGAAACTTCCTACATCTTTCGTCTTTATGAATAAGGCAAAAGTGCTCCACCACAATTACACCTTATGTTGCTTCTTCTTAATATCTAAACACAAGAATTTTCCTTGAACAGAATTGTCTACTTTAGAAGAAATTCTATATACTGGTAATTGCTTATTATAGTAATTAAAAAAAAAAAAGTAAACTGGAGTAAATTCTAGAGTCCTGATATGACGTTTGATTCCGGTACCAATTACTACAATGCTGCTATGTCAGATCTATTCGAGACATTTGAACTCCTTGAAGCACAACATACAGGACAACAGATTTTGCAAAAGTGTTCGCCGTTAATTGACAGAAGTACATTTGAATGAATGAATGGAAGACAGAGAGACAGACACGAACACAAAAATGAACACGTAAATGGAAATTTTAGTCGAGGATTGGGATATTATAACAAAACTTATGAACAATAATCATATTGTTCACACAAGCGAAAGCGAAATAATTATTCACATATCATTATACGTAAATTTCTCTTTTAAGATGAGCAGAATCTCGATTATCCGATCTAATGTGGACCTGACTAACCTCGGCGACCTGGATAATAGACTTTCTGCAAAATGAAGGGTAGTACTGTATATATAATAGTAAAGACCTGAGGTACAGTACAATAACCAAACATACCTATATTAATTGCAGTACAGCCCATTCAACCATTCATTCTCGGATAATCGGGGCCCTACCGTAGCTGCAGATCTGCTTAGGGAAGTATCTAGCTATTATTGGAGATGGCGACTTGTTACATAAACAGCAAAATACCGTGTAATTTTTCTTCTTCTTCTGCTCAGCCTTTTTCCCAGTTAGCTGGGGTCGGCATGTAATTGTGGGCAAGCAATCTTTTAAAATCAAGAATGTAGAGAAGTAGTCAGGAGAAAGTTTTCCACGACATAGATCTCGACGTTTTTTCTTCTCAATTTCTGACTTTTGAGATCTACACTATGTGAGAGAGATTCTGCTAACAGATACTGTACAGCAAAGTAACAAAAATCAAATCTTCCTTTTTCTCAAAATAATAATAATAAAAGCACTTGCGCATGAAAAGAGATCTGCACAAATGAAAGTCATACAATATTTGTAAATTGTAAGGAATTCAGCAAATTCCAGAAAATATCTAATGGATTTAATTCCATGAAGTAGCTGCAATTCTAACAAGAGTACTTTTCCTTGAGATAACATTTTAAATAGTAAACATACTCTTTATTTACTGTGTCTAATATTTAATCCATTATTAACTGAACTGTTTCAGTGTTCCATAACACCTTTCTCAACAAATCTAGACAACACATCAGAAATTGATTTCACTTCTCAGAATTTTATCTTGCAATACTTAATATAAACTCCTTGCACTTGACTCCTTTTATTTTGAAAACTTGCTGTGAAAAACCTATGCAAAAAAGATATAATTTTGTACTAGTTTGTGGAAATCTTGCTCACTTCCAACACGCACTTTGTGAAGATGGAGGTGTCTGGGGAGGGGAGAGGTTAGATTTTAGCGCAACGAATTTACATTAAATAGTGAGAGGTAAATTCAAAGTGAGATGAACTACAGATGAGTATGCCCAGATCTGCTGAGAAAGGTGTCACGGAACACAAACAGTACACTTAAAAGTACACCAAATATTAGACGCAGTAATAAGGTAACTTACCTTATGTCCCCGTCTTTTCTTTCTAATTAGATATTCCTTTCCTTTCTGGAAATGCCGTTACCACCATTTTTGTCCTATTGCCGGGTCTATCAAAAATGGACTGACGACGTGCTCAGAGAAAGGAAATACCCAATTGAAAAGAAAAGACGGAGGCAAAAGGTTATAAACATGCGCCCTATAGTTTCTATCAGTAGATATTACACGCAGTAAATAAAACAGTACATTTACACCTTATTATAAACATGTATCAATTCATATCTTAAGAAACATTCTAGCTTTTTAAGTAATATAGCGATTAGGGCTCAGAATTTCAAAGTTAGAGGAGCTTGCCAATCCAAAAATAATGGTTGCCAGTATCTCTCATATACAAATTACCAGTCCCTCGGCCTTTGGTCTGACAAAGAAAGATATTACATCAGGGCATAAAATTTAAAAACCAGACAATTAGATTCAGGATAATCAATTTTGAATTGGATAATTCATATACATATTAAAACTTTTCTTACGTACTTTAATTTTATGTATTTATTTGTTTGTCACTGACATCGTGACGTGATTGGTTGATCTATTCTAGACACTGGGCTGTCCCCCGAGCTGTTATAGCTTCAAACAGAGGGAGAAACAATCTCTCACGCTGACGCGTGAGGAGGCACTACCATTTCGATTGAGGGTGAAAAAGGAGAGAGGAATTACAACGTGAAGACTTCACATTCCGTGCTTTCTCCCACTCAGTGGCAATTATTTTCGTGCGAAACAGAAACTGCGCAGCCCCGTGGGTTTAGGCAGAAACCATTCCTACTAAACACTGGTCGCCAGTTCTAAGTTTCTAGTCGCCAAGGCGACCGGAGATTTTGCGCCCTGTTAGCGATTATACTTTAAAAGTAGCTTACCCAAGACTTATCAATACCCCTAATGGCTCTTTATTGCTGAGAAATTACATAAATATGGAAAGATTGAAAGAAAACTTTACAGACTATACTACTGAATATTAAATAATTCACAATACTAAAATTTTATCAACAGAATGTGAGCAAAAATATACTAATATTGGAGCAAATTATCTAACAATCTTCATAGCCCAGACACTTTTCAGTACACAATAATACTACAGAATGCCTTTATTATCTATAAGATATTTTTATATTGAAGTATTCTTTTTTGAAAATTAACACAAAATCAACCCCTAAAAAATTTCAATATAATATTAATTTAGCTGCCTTATTTGGACACTTATATATATATATATATATATATATATATATATATATATATATATATATATATATATATATATATATATATATATATATATATATATATTAATGTACGAAGCATTTCTACCTACTGTATTCGATTGACGACGTAAATTTCATTCAGTCAGGTACTACTAGTAAGAGTCAACAATATTGAATATACCAGTAATGCTGATTAAGTTGGAATAAATACTTCTAATATACAAAGTTATAGAATCTCGTAACAATTAATTGAAATTTTATTAAATAACTCTTATTGATATTTTCAAAGTATGCAGAGAGCTAATGTGCGAATAGTTTCAAAGTGAACACTTTATTTTCTTTATCAAAATTGTTTATATAATCAGATGTTATTAGAATATTGATCAAATTACAGCTTTGCATGTGAGAGAAAAGAGCATTATTTATTATCATTATTATTGTTTACTTGCTTCTTTATTGTAAAGAGAATAAAATTATATCAATTCTGGCTCTTAACGTTCGAGCCTATGAAGAAGGCATCCAAAAGGAGGCAAAAATGTGAATACAAATACTTGATACTGGCATCAGGGAATATGTTCTTTGGCTTAGTCACTTCTCTGAAATGTGTACAGAAAACGTTCGTCCATATGGAGGCTTCGTCCAAAAAGTCTCTTCCGATATTTATGTTCTCTAAGAACAAGCTACGTTCTTCCATTCTCAGAGATCAGTTTAGGCAAGTTCAATATAGCTATATACCTTCGGTTTAAAGAGTTTCATGTTGTTTACATGCGGCGTTAATACCTCACATGTTAACCCAATTAATATGCTGCCTGGTCTACGAAACAAACATATTCTAATGATATCACTTAAACCAACTGTAGTCTATACAATTACGTCCAAATACATAAATTTATTGATATGTATGACCCAATATCTTAATTTTATTAATAATAGGTTAACTTATAAAGCCCGCTCCAGTTGTTGTTGTTATGTTTACGGAGACACGAACAATGGCACTACATTCAATTATGAGAAGAAACCGTTGTACTAGCATATGTTGGGACAAAGAAATCTTCTATGCAGATGCCCACTTTACATAACGCGCCTGCTTTCTACGGACGCACCCGTGAGCGGGTTCTTCTTCGCCCTGCTCTGACGCAGATAAAAAGTAGTACCAGCTTGATGAGAGAATCTACCACAAGTTGGTAAATAATCCTCCTACAATTGCACCGTGCATACCTTATCTGTAAAAACAACAACTCATCATCACACATTTCTAAATGACAGCATTGAAGAACACCGACCCATATCCATTGAGTTGTAATAAATAAAAATAATAATAATAATAATAATAATCAACCTGCCTACGGCATTAGTTTTGTATCGCCGGACCAATTTGAAAATCGTAAAAAAAAAAAAGTACGAAAATGTACTGTATTCGATTATATTTGGTTGGATTATATTAAGTGACGTTAGATTACGCTACATTAGGCGTACAGTATTACTCTACGGATCCATAGTATAAGTCGTAGTCGTAGTAGTAGGAATGAGTTAGAAGCCCCGCAGGGGTTTGTTGGGTCCTGTTTTCGACATAAAATGGCAAATAAAAACTTCCCCAAATTTTCTCGTACATTTTATAATCTGTAGATCCGTATAGTAAAACAAGTGTAACTCTCCGTGAAATAGTTCATCCGCCTCCACATTCAGTGCCGCTTACATCAAAAACACCCACTTTCCTAATTTTTACTATTGCCCTTACCTGACTTTCACTCACAAACTTAAATAAATTCTTCCCTTGTCGCGATAAATTTCCTAAAATAGGTCCGCGATACAGCACTTAACCACTGGCTACTAACCGCCTTCATTCGCTATCGCTAGCTTGGCATTACTATGAAAATTGAGTATTCAGCTCTGATAAAGAAAGAAACCACCTTCACCGGCATTTTAGAACTTCCCTTCTAACTCAGTCCTACTTTTCGTGTCTGCGTAAGAATATCAACTGAGGCGTGTAATGTAAAAGTTAACCCCTGATCAACAATGAACGTTTGCATTAGATAAGTGGAACAATGACAGTCATCCGACTTAACTAAGTTGTTTTTTTGCATCTTGTTTTTTCAATGATATATATTTCTGGCTTTGGTTTAAAAGGGCCAACGTCATTTTTTGGCAAAAATGAGCTGTTCGTCAAATTTTAACGCATGTAAATGGATACTTTCTTGTGCAAGAAAAACAAATATCAATATGAGTAGTATATATTCCAAACTATTTTATGTTATTTGCTTCCCTTGCACAACAAAACATCCATTTATAGAAGTTAAAAACGAAGAGTAGGGCCTATCTCATTTTTGCCAAAACGTGGCATTGGCCCTTTTAGACCCAAGCCACAGATATAGGTATATTGACATGAACTAAGCAAGAAACCAACTGAAAATTCACTGAACCATCCTTCATTAACGACCAGACTTGACATATCTAATTCGTACTGTGGACATTTAATTATCCAATGATTCCATAGAAAATAATGATTAACAGCTTCTTAAACAGCATTATTATGATTTATAAAAATACTCTTTTTTTTTCCACAAAATATAAATGTTACTTACATATTTTCATCGTTCACAAAGTTTAATTACTACCGATATTTCATCACAGAAATTTAATATAGAATAACGCACAGCTTTCAGGAGTGACTCGAACATGAAGGAAGTATTAATTACGTGAAGTTCACAATGAATGAAAAATGAAAAGAAAAAAACGTAAATATAAATATAGGTACCTTAACGAAAAACACCGGGAAAAGGGATGTTTCATAATTCCATACCTTAGTCAAAATCTCGGGAAAATCACAACCCAATGTTACGTTTCTACACGCCTTTATAAGGCCCTGGCGTTGGAACAATATTGCTTCCTTTGCTTGTAAATGTTGTTTGATTTATAGAACTACCCGTACCAGCCGCAGAGGTGTTCGCAGATCCATCTTCCTTTTCTTCAGGTTTTTCTTGATTTCTTAAACCATACAAAGGCATTCCCATAAACGTTGGAAGATCTCCTTTACCAACTGAACTACTTATTGTCCCTCTTCTCCTTATTGGTACGTCTTTTGGTTGCTTCAAATCTCGATACCGAAAAAGTCCTTCTCCTGGTGAACTAGGAGGAACGTGAGGAAGTGTGTACCAGTAACGGTAAGTAAAAAACCACATTAATATAGCTATGGCACCACTTAAAAATTTCTCTATCATTATATGAAAATACAGAATAGTAC
This sequence comes from Thermobia domestica, assembly GCF_964235325.1. NCBI lineage: Eukaryota > Metazoa > Arthropoda > Insecta > Zygentoma > Lepismatidae > Thermobia > Thermobia domestica. Next base: position 53,844,116 of record NC_137471.1, read on the forward strand.
CTATTAACATTACATCCCACAATACAGCAAGACAAGTCATCGCAATAAACAACATGCGGATGTAAGGAGTAAATTTGTCGTAAGATGCTTTCAGCGTTATAAATTCATCGTCCTGTAGCCCACGTAATGGTCTGTTGTCCTCTACATCGCTACTATTTCTTGCATATTCCTCATTCCTTATCAGATCTTTTATCCCTTCCCAGCCGATAATCGCACGCGCTTCTTCTATTATGAGAAGGTTGCTGTATATCAATAAAAATGCATGACCGGATAGATCTAAACCATGCCAATACAACCCTTTCGCCAAACATGCTTTTTTCGTCTGATATAATTCAGACTTCACATTGCATCTTCCGTAAGTAGATTCAATATACACAAACAAGCTTGTCCAAAACCACCAAATGAAAGTTCCAACTCCTAATCTGATAAGATGTTTTACAACCCGGTCGCGTTTACCACAACAGTAAGTAAAGCTTGTGAGAAATACATATGGTACTGTCAACACTAATGTCCAACCCCATGCCAATTTCACAAAATATTGATTGAACATATTGTCCGATCTTGCGAAATATGTCTTCGGAAATGGTAAAACATCCGCTATTAAAGAGACTATAAACAAACTTCCACCATATACACCAACTTTTACACTTGTATCGACAAACAGTGCCTTTTTACAAACATGCATCACCATCATCAATAAAACTTGTTGGATAGATGTTGGTTCTGGAAGTGGTTTTTTCCCTTGGAAGTCCCATTTTGAAGATTCTGTAGTTGGACGAAATTTAAGACCACTAGATGTGTTAGCAGTAGGATGCAGAGGTCTCCTTTTAGATGCCATATTTCTGCACGAATGCACTTACCTTGCAATTTTCTTCTGCAGTCAGAGTTGCCAGTTACCAAGGAGCCTTACTTCCTTCTCTACGGAAGTGTTATTTACTTCCTTCTCTGGTGTAAAACCCGATAATTTACATTTACACGTGTTGCGAAGCGCAAGGGACCGCAAATAATACAATTTGAAATTATATTTGCCATATAGAATATCGCAATGTTTTCTATTTAATTTCCAATAATCGAGATAGTAATTATAATGAGTTTTTTTTTCTTTTTGCATTTTCTGCGTTGCGTTATAGTAAGCAGAATTTTGCAAAAAAAAAAAAAAAAAAAAAACTGGTACGGAGTGACTCCCGTATTTATCTAATTTAGGGTTGCCAGACGTCTCGGTTTCCAATGAAAGAATTAACTATCCCGAAAAAGGCTTTCGGGGCGCTTGTTTGTCCCGGTTTTCGTTCTTCAGATTGAAAAAAAAAATCAACCTGCAAGAACTAATACGTCTAACCTAAAAACGGAATGTTCTCGGAAGATTTGTGTAGCCAATTAGTTTTGCTATACAAACAAGGAGCTGGAAAATCACTTCCATTCTTTCATCCTATGGGTTGTTTAGCTTCCAACCAGAGCACAGAAATAAAAAGATTTTGGCCTAAAGTGGATCATTTTAGATACTCTGAACTTATTGTTTTACACTTCCATTATGCTACATCAGACATTTCTTATAAGACGTGCTTGAGAGAGGTGCCGACTCGTGGTTTTAAATTTCTACTTATTATTATTTTAAAATCCATTGTTAGCGTCAGTATTTCTGTTTTGGAAATCATATGAACTGCGTCTGTATATACTTTACGACTTAAAGAAAACGAGTTCAAGAAGTTTGCGAACATTACCGTAGCAAGGGGATCAGTGACGACGCCAGAGGGGGGCAAGGGGGGCGAGCGCCCCCCTAGTACCTACTTCTGCCCCCGTGACTGCCACTTAGACTGCCCCCCCCCAGACTCGTACAATCTTTAAACATTCTACATGTAGTATTTTATATCAGTATCATAACAAATCTCATTGTCAAATTGTAGTCTACTTTCCATGCATTTACTATGTGGCAGATTAGTCCTCAAGCTTTCTTCTTTGAACGTCTGGGTATGCACGCATATTTCTGTTTTCTAATTTAGCGCATTTTGAGGTAAATTTTAGTTATACTTCTTTCTTATGATTTTTAATAATTGTGCCTAGCGAACAATAGTAGATTTGGTCGACTTGTTTTCTTCTCATTGGATCAACTTCAACTTCGATTGGAAACAAAAGAAAGGTAAAACCAGTTACGTAACTTGTTTGTATTTAACCAGGTTTGAAGTTTTCAGTTTCATATTTGTTTTATTTAAAGGTTCTATACTTCTTTTTTCTGAAACATTATTCTCGGCTTTCAATATTCATAGGATTTGCTTATAACAGCTTAGTTTGCAACTACCAGGGCTTAGTTTTTTGAAGGGGATAAAAAGAGTTGTGTTTTCCCTTCCTGCAAATGATAATAATAAATTTATGGAATTAAATTGATTCCCAATAAAACGTATTGTCAGAGTGCTATCTTTCGTTAGTAATTGGTATATACTAGTGCTCGCTTACTTATTTTATTTCAAAGTACTGACGTGACGTCTACCATATTGACTAGGAACTGCTGAAAAATTCGTAGCCCAACCCAGAAGGAGTGCAGGTGGAATGGTGAAGTTTTACTTCTTCTAGACTTTCCCCGAGAGTCAATACACTACCTTGTACAGTGTTCCAGTTTTTGCAGAAAAGTTAAAAAAATCTGAAGATTTCCTCGCACCACTGTTTGTAGCACTACCCCTATCAGATCTAAAATGGCGTCCTTTCAAGTGTTATTTAAGTTTGGGAAATAACTACACGTAATAGACGGAGCTAAATCTGCGGAATAAGAATGATGATCTAGAAATTGAAATCCTAGATTATGCAATGTCAATTGTGTTCTCAGGGGCTTGATGGATAGGTGTATTCTCCTGAAGGAACAGAATTCCTTTCTTTTCATTTTCCGCGGCGTTGAACTTTGAATTTTTCTTTCAGTTTTGTAAGTAATGTAGAGATTCTGGATTAAATATCTGACCACTGTTTCATTCTCCTGACAATTTTTTTTTAGAACCCATTATGCCGAGAACTTGCGCATACCCAAGCCATTCTGAATTATGCTACCGACGAGTTACAAAGAAATGCCCAGAACTGAGAAAGCGGGGTGCAGCCAGACCTCTGACTATAATAAGTATATCGTGAGTTTACTATACACTTTAAAAACTATATAAATAATAGCTTAAATTATTTTTGTCACTCAAAAACTGAGGTGGCCTAGACCCTCTGGCCCCGGGCTATATCCACCACTGGCTAAAATGCTGCAATTTTCAAGAATAATGTCACAAATTGCATCCATGATTTTGGGAAGTCATTCCTTTTAATCATCCTGAATGTAAAGCATAATTTGTTGAGAAATCGCCCCGTTTATACTAAGCCACTTCTTCACCACTGTCTATAACGGAGGAGAGCCCCATGGTGTTTCACTGATTTCTAATTAATTTACTTCTTTGACTTTCCTTGGTGGAACAAAAATGTTATAACAGTTAGGATCTGGACGTTCGTGAAATTCGCTGTTTGGGCACACACAATCACTTCAGAGGCCTGAGAAACAATAAGAATTTCATTATTAATATGAAAATTTGTATTTGTACATACAGAGATATGTTTTTCTAAACTATGTTTCATTTTTCTACCTAGTACCTACACTCCATCTGGATTGAACTACGACATTTCCAGCAGCTCCTCGTAAATTCTCTCTCTCTCTCTCTCTCTGTATATATATATATATATATATATATATATATATATATATATATATATATATATATATATATATATATATATATATATATATATAGAGAGAGAGAGAGAGAGAGAGAGAGAGAGATACGTAGCATATAGTATTAGAGAAATGGGTTGCTTGTAGCATACGCGAAAGTATTTCAATTTATGTTTAGGCTTCAAAAATTTCATTGAAAAATATTTCATGTGCAGACGTTACTTATTTGTTAGTTACACATTTTACTTGAAATAAGTTTAATATATAATCATATAGGCCTAATATAAAAACAGCAACGAAATACACAGTGTAATGTAAAATAAGTCAAACGTAATAAATATGTCATTTTTGGTATGGCAAATAGCCGCCCCCCCGAAAATGTATCTGCCCCTCCTTTGCCCCCCTAAGAACTTAAAGCTGGCGTCGTCACTGAAGGGGATAGACTTTAGAACAACTTAACAATAAAACCTAATTTTCAGTGGCGGCCTCTGAGGCAGTGACGTCGTGACATGTCACTGCCTTGAGAGGTAGAAGATTCAGAATATTAAAAGAAAGCGAGTTAAATATCATAACTGCTTCTGAATTTCTTCCTTTTTCTGCCCACTGCCGTATCTATTTAGCCGCAAGACCTAGCGCGAAAGACCTGACGGTGGCAACTCTGCTTCGGTGACTGTCACCAGACCCTTGCTTCTGAATGCTGCTTAGAATGATGGTATCACCATATACGCGCCCTATCAGCTGTGTACGGGAAAGGCTTCTAGCTCGTGACAACGAAAGCTTGTCACGCAGAATCCGAATGCAGTCGATATTTCACTATCTCATATACACTGCTTGGGGGTTGCCGCGGGTTTCTCACACCAGGTGGAATTTTCAGTCTCGTGGAGTAAATACAGTTTACGAGTATCGGAAAGATCTAATTGATGTTATGTTAGCAATAGAAAACTGTGAAGATATAACATTACAAACCACCTTAACTCAAGCTTCCGCGTACAAGCTATTATTAAATGAAAATTTCGTATTTTGGTTGACTTTTTTCCACAAGATTATGCCACACGTAGAAATTATTTTCAGCCAACTACAGAAGAAATGTAGCTACTGATCCTGTCAAGGTTCGAGAACACTGCGTAATTTTGAACTTGGTATGCAGTCAGTCAGAGAACAAATTGACAACATTATTCAGGAAGTAGAAACCGCATTAGGAACTGCAAGAGACGAACCATGTGCAAAAAGAGGGCGAAGTGAGGCCTTCTATAACGACAAAAAAAGACAAGCATTAGAAGTTTGTGATGCAATCCTAGTGGAGATCAAATCTAGATTTCACTTCACTGAGCACCTTGTAGCTACGAGATTATTTGCTGTAGAAGAATTTGACAATTACAAAAAGGAATTCCCCGATAATTATCTCAGTGAGATGGTTAAAAACTATCCCTTCTTGGAGGAAAAGAAATTAAAAAGCGAATTAATAAAAGAAATTAATAATAATAATAATAATAATAATAATAATAATAATAATAATAATAATAATAATAATAATAATAATAATAATAATATAGTTCTGTCACTATCTAATAAATTGTCACCAGCCGCCACTGCTAATTTTTGCATTAAAATTTACACCAGTGTAAAAATAGAGTGTAATAGCAAAACCCGTGTTCTTGCGAAGGGATATTTTAAGTTTTTGCTCACTATATTACTTTCTCAAATTAATCTAAGAGTCCGAAAGATTTCTTACGTGTTTTATACATTTGATGAGAAGAATTTGCTTCATTTTTTCGCGCAATTCACTGCTAGTATTGTAAGAAAAAATGGAAGGTTCGCTGAGTATCTGTCGCATTTAGAGCCGTAGTTACATCTGTTTTATTTGAAATCCTACTTCAACGATAACAAACCTGAGTTGTCTTTAACATGCTTTCTCGTGTATGGATAAATACTTCTAAAATGCTGTGCATGTATTCAATAATTTTGGATTTACATATTTTCATTTACCTGACAAATGTTTTATTAATTTTCAGATTATAATTTCGTAACAACTTACTCTAGTACAAGAAGTGGCAGTTAAATATATAAAGTTGTGTATCTTCTTTAATTTTGATACTGTTTTTTTTTTTCTGCCAAATTTTTGGAGAGACTGGGTAAGACTTTAAAGCAATTTACATTTTGTTCACGTTCTGAATTTACTGTAAATTATCTTTTCTTGGTAAATGCTAAATTTGTATTCTTTTAGGATAGGGTTTCTGACTCAAGTGATGGCGCAAGAAAGATAAAAGGTATCTCTGCGATCATAAATGGGAGGATGCGTTGTAATTGGCACAATATTTAGTACCTGTTAAACACAACAAATCGGAATTCGAAATAAAGGATACCAGGCAAATCTTCATATGTTGCCTTTTCACATTCTTTATATATCTCTTGTGGAGCTTCATTTGGTTAACTGAGTATAGAATGAACTTGAAACTTGTGAGTAGTAACCTGGAAAAGCCAAAATTGATTCTGGCCAAACGAGTAGGAATCCTGACCTTACAAACATATAGTCTGTCCCGGTTATTCGTTTACAAAATCTGGCAACCCTAATCTAATTTATCTAGGCAGAGTTGTTTTTAAATCAAGCGGAATGATAACTTCCGTTTTTAAAATGAAGTTAGTAATTATCTATATCGAATCTATCCGCAGGGCAGGGACGTCATTTAGGAGGTGACCTAAGAGTTTGAGGAATGCATACTTTAATCAATTGTCTACTAAGATACTAGTACAAAACGTGAAAGTCTTATGTCGGTGGTGTTCTTGCCCCCCTCAAGCGATGTCTGAAATGACGCCCCTGCCAGAGGGTTGTTCGAAGACATTAAGGAAAATCAAAATAAGCTATAATAATAATAATAATAATAATAATAATAATAATAATAATAATAATAATAATAATAATAATAATAATAATAATAATAATAAAACGAAACTAAATTAATGAGATTCCCCATTAGGTTGTCTTGTCTTGTCTTGATCCTCCTTCGAGGAATAAAGTTTTAAAGTCGCAGCTTAATCAAGCCAAGGTCGACTATATCACTGATTATTGCTTTAAAATAGGGATGGTATCGATACGAGACGAGACGAGACTTTGTACAGTCTCGGTCTCGTCTCGGTTGAAAAATAGCTGTCTCGGTCTCGATCTCGTCTGGAGTCAAAAATCGTCGTCTCGGTCTCGGTCTCGTCTCGGTCAACAAATGCTTGTCTCGATCTCGGTCTCGGTCTCGAGGGCCAAATCTCGGTGTCGTCTCGAAAGTCTCGAAATAAATAGGTGAAATTAAAATTCTAAAAGTATTATTATCGTAAAGTCTGTCGTTTCTGCTTCTTATTTTTGACCTTATTCTTGACTTCGAATTATAGTATGGTGTACTTCTTCAGAGCTAATTTGCTTGCGCTAATGCCTTCCATGCGTGTGTTCCAGGTTCAATCATCAGTGGGTATATCATGCCTGGGATTAAACCCTAATAGTAACCCATATTTCACTTTCAGCAAAAGACTTTCTCATATGGCCTCAGTACTGCATATGCTATTAAAGTCTATTAAATTAACTCCAATACTATACAATAGTTTATTTCCTTCGTTTGAATCAGAATTGTTCAATATCTCCTAACGAATAACGCAACACATAGCAGGACGAATGTATTTAATCTTACCGAAATTGAAATTTTACAATTTCTCATTTATTATCCAATACATTCTGCTTTGACTGTCATTTTAAAAACAGAATATAACTTTCATTATCTTAACAAATAGGGTAAATTATTACTACAACATATTTTGTTTAAAATTGATCAAATGCTTTATTACCGTTTCACATATCTACGTGTTTAATTGACACCTTCTAACACGAACTTCGTGAACTTTGTGGTGGGAGGTACGGCACTCATCTTTGCTATGTGTGGTCTCGGGTTGCATCACGAAACAAGTTAGATTCAAAGTTAGATGTTTCGCATAGTTCGCGTCTAAATTTAAGTACATTCTGTGTCTTATAGGCCTACAAGTTCCTAAAGTTGTAATGCATTACATACGAATATATCCAATGCCGTAACTTAGATTAAGCTTATTCCTGAGCTCTTAGCGGTACATGTGATCTTTATTCGAGAAAACCAATCGTGCGTTCATTACGCTGAAATTTTATGTTGATTGAAAATTACTTGCGAAACATGAACATACATATTATATAAGTATATAGGTAATTCGAGCTATCTGTATCTATCTTCTCTCTCTCTCTCTCGCCAAATCAAGTGATTCTTAACTTTCTAGTTTTCTTTGGTATTAATTTTCGTAGTTTTGCAGCAACATGAAGTATTAAATACTCAAACATATTTTTTTTTCCGCTGTACGACTTTCGTTAAATTTTGGATCCAATTTTACCCTACCTTACCTAGTACAAGTTATACAATCTGAACATTAGTGGTAGACTCTGCTAAGTCACTTTTTAGTCAAATTGAGTTAGAATACTTTTTTAATAGTCTATATTCTTTCCAGTGGGGTAATAATGTAAGTCTAAAATCATACTACTACTTTGTAACTACTTAGTATAGTTTGAAAAACAGTACTATAGATCTTAGTTAAGGAACCGGTTTTTCGCTTCTGTAAAATTACGAAATTATGACTTGGTTTAGTTTACCTCTTAGGTCTCGATATAAAATCATCACCATCATCATAATCAACCATTATCAATCCACTGCTGGATGAAGTCTTCCAAAGTTTTCTCTACAAATATCTAACTTGGGTAATTCTTTTCCAGGTTACTCCCCAG
>NC_137471.1:53855080-53912580 GCF_964235325.1 Thermobia domestica
CTCGGTCTCGTCTCGGTATATAAAAGGCTGTCTCGGTCTCGTCTCGGTATATAAAAGACCGTCTCGGTCTCGGTACCATCCCTACTTTAAAATAAAAATGAATCACAAAAGTGTATCACAAAATGGCCCGTCCAATATGGACGATTAGCCGTTCAACAGTTAACTTGTTTTTCAATTTATATAATGTGTAGAAGGAAGAAAAGTGGCGCCAAAATAAAGTAAAACTATTTGTAACACATTAAAGATTGTAATTAAATGGAAAATGAACTTAAGTAAAAATTGTTTAAAGATAAAAAAAACTAATAAAAAAGGAGAGCAAAGCTCCCAGCAACTTTGTAGTATGGCGTCCATCTTAACTCCCCCTCCCCATTAGGTTGTGTACTGTATTCGTGATGGATGTTTCTATAAATACTACAGTATAATAACAATAAACGCAAAAAGCATTGAAGCAATATCTTATATTTACAAAACGGAATACAACAATTGGAATAATTAAGCAAAAGAAGAAAATAATCATACTATGGCCCAGAATTTTATATGTTAAAAAACTTTAAAATATTTATTTTTATGTGTTAAAAATGAAAAATATTTGCAAAAAATTAAAAATATTTAATAAAAAATAACAAGGAAAAGTATGGGAAAACGCCCAACATAACAAAACCAAATACTGGTACTCGCCAATAGCTTCTATTCATCAGATGCCGAAATTTCATGGTCGTTGTAGTGAATAACTAATGTCTTTTATAAATTGTCCATCGCAAAGCCATGCCTATTGTCAAGGAATAATCCCTTATATTGAGAAAAGGAACGTTCTACATCACACGATGCTAACCTCCAGTATTTGAAAAGGGGCATATCATAGAGACCTGCACGGGCCGGGCTTGGGCGGGCCGACTCTGCTATTTCTTTGGGCCGGGCCGGGCTTGGGCGGGCCGACACTGTTATTTCTTTGGGCCGGGCCGGGCTTGGGCTGGCCGACACTGATTTCTCTTCAGGTCAGGCGGGCTGGGGCCGATCAATTGCAATTCTTTAATAATTATTGACCTTCGTTAAACGATAATTGGAATAAAGCCAAACGTTGAAGAAGTGTGTCAATGTTACAAAGAATGCAATAGCTATTTACAGTTTCTGTTGCTTAGCGGCTCCATTTTCACTATAGAGAATTGCAGACATTGCGCGGTAAATTGAGCTCTGACCTTGACCTTCACTGAACTCAAAATATAACAAGAAGGGGTGGGAATGTTTTGCCTGCCGCTAAACAATATTGCCACCTTCACTTTATGCTAAAAATCAATTAAGTTAGATTTTTGTTACAGGGAATGGAGTTTTTGTTCTCTCGATGACAGGCAAAGTTCTAGGAGGCAGTGGTACCATTCGGGAGGCAAGCGTCAGGTTGTGAACCAGAGTTTAGAAAATGTTTCTGAGGGTTAGGTCAAATTTAGTACTAAATTTTGAGAAAGATTGGGGTTCGAGCTAATTTTTTAAAAAATTATCGGGCCCGGGCCGGGCCGAAAATCTCCAAAACATTTCGAGCCCGGGCTGGGCCGGGCCTAGGTACGTTCGGGCTGGATTGGGCTCGGGCCGAAAAATTCGGCCCGTGCAGGTCTCTAGTATATCACCATCAACTTCACTTGTGTTTTGACCTTCCAATACATCAGATAATTTACATAGGGTTTTGTAGCCAATGTTTTTTCTCAAACCAGCCTTAATTTTTTTTCTTACGACTTCAACTTTTTTTACCAGAAAGAACATTCAGCTTTCATTCAACGCATTGTACTTTAACCGAATTACTCAATAAATCTCCCATAGTTTCTAGTTCCTTTATAGAGTGAGTCAAGAAACCGAAATTGGTAGATATGAAAGCCAAGTCACATTTCAAACCAGTCACTTACTAAATTTTGAACAATTTCAATGGATGAAGCATCGTTTGGGTTTAGTTTAGTTACTACAGATACAAATGCTTCAAAATTCTCTGCATAATATAGTATTGCATTAACCCAGGTACTCCACTGCGTGATTACGGATGTTGGAGGAAGTGAAAGATCGGGACTTGCTTCTTTGAAAAGTTGACTCCTAGTTGGGATTTTACGAAAAAAAAATTCCCCATTTGACATTAACTTGTTCACTCTACGATAAAAGGTTCAGATTTTTTCACACAATCGACGACATATGTCACATGAATCATATTAGAGTAGCATACTGAAAGAGCTTCACCAGCTTTCCTCACATAAGGAGCACCATCAGTCAGAAAAAAACAAAACATTGTCATATTCCACACCATTCGGCTACAAATTGTGCAAAGATTCATTGAACAGCCTGGCAATTGTCACATGATTCGTAACTGAAGGAAGAAATGTTTGGAAATTATTTTATCATTTTTCAGTACACCTACTATAATATTTCCCACTTTTCTAACACTAACTCAGTGGCGTATTAGGGGGCTTCCGGGCTTAAGCCCCCCCCAAATCTTACTTATTATAGTAAAGTATATGAAATATCTTGCTGAATTTTCATATTTTCAGGCAAAGCCCCCCTGAAAGTTAGCAAAGCCCCTCCGAAACAAAATCGTAAATACGCCACTGCACTAACAGAATCACTAGTTGCATCAATGCTCACCCAATTGTTTTCGTTTTGACACACGGCGCTAATGTGTGTTAATGTTTCTTCATAGATAGCGTTTCCGAAGGGTTGACTCATCTGGAGGACTTAAGTTCGTATATTTGGTAAGAAAATTTAGAAGCTCTGGATTGTTTACTATAAACAGGGGTATATCAGCATGTCATTATGTAGCCTATTCTTTTCCCTATGTTAATTTCTTTCGAGAAAAAAAAGGCCAATTCGTTGTAAAATTTAGAATAAAATAACGGAAAAATTATTAAAAATATGTATTCATTATAAAAATGTCCAAAATATTTATTTACATAACATTTTCAGAAAATATGTATTTTTTATGTGAAATAAAATTTGTAATTTACACCTGCAGGCCCTTAATTGGGATAATAAACTTTATTTTGGCCTTGTAAGTGTTTGAAAAAATGTTTTTACATACAAATCCGGACCTTAGTTATAACTAATAAGGATTTGACATGCTATATATGTGTCGTAGATAACAATTAATGTTTTTATAATGTTATAATAGTCGTTATTGTTTCGTCATACAATTGGAGTTTTTGTTTAATCTGTTGCTAATTCACAGATCAACGGGCAAAATCCCGTGCTTTTTTTCAAAATTTGATGGAAACTCTTCTACATTCTATAATTTCTAAATTAATATTCGTTTAAGTTTTTGTTTTTTGTGATTAATGCTCATTCACCATTACTGGACCAGATCAAATTTCTTTGGAAAGCAAAACGTGTTACTTCTTCAGAAATTTCAATGTAAGTTTTAGGTGATACATAATTTTATAGAATTACGAATATTTGCTTAAATTCAATTTATTTTAAAACTAACTTCTGTTGTGCAAGCACCATAATAGAATATTAAAAACACTGAACGTCAATAGAATTTAAGAGGTCAGATTAGTACATTGTTAAATATGCAGCGTGCATCATAAAAAAAATTACAAGCACGGTAGAAGGAAGCATAATCATTAGATGTAAAACCTCACATTTTTATAACAAGACCACAACGAATTGTAGTATAGTTCCATTTTTTCTCAGTCATAAACAGGGGTGGATTCAGGACGGACTTCTGGGGGGGGTTGTAATACTGCTACGTAGAGCTACTTTTAAGAGCTCCAAACTCTGGGATGGGTTTTACTTATATATGTAAAAGAAGAAAGTTTCCTCTTCTGGGGGGGGGGGGTGATCGCTCGCCCTAATAGACCCCCTGGATCCGCCCCTGGTCATAAATAGTATTACTTGACCAGGACATCAGTGTTGAGTTTGGCTGGGCACTAGTGTTGTATTTACCTCAGTTACTGGACGAGTGCGATAGGACAGGGGAGCGGAGAGTGTCACTACTGCAGTGTATCCAACGGTTTCTCAAAGTTGAAGTTTAGATGTTATCTGCGCCTAATCTGCTTGCGTTTAATGAAGAATGCCATAAATTACATGGTTTAGTTGTTATTGAATGTAGCACTTCTGCAATAATGAAGAGGTATTGTAGATATCAATATATGCATGGAAATTACCAATACAAGAACAATATAGCACAATTGAGGCGTTCAGAAGCCAAACAGGACTAGCTCGAGAGAGTAATATTCCCGGAAGTAGAAGTTAAATACACGGTTCTGATAGGTTGGCGTTACCTGTTTCTTGATATATATATATCAAAATCAAAGGCTTGCTGCTGTCCGTCCTCTTGGCCGAGTGTAGCCCCCCCACTGGTTTTGTGGCTAGCACGTGCATCTTTGGTGTACGGAGTCACGGGTTCAATTCCCGGTGGAAGAGCCTTTGTGATTTTAACTGTCCTCGATATTTCTGTGTTCGTGTCCCTACCGTTCTAGGTGATTGAAAAAGCGAGTTAAACGAGTAAAGTAAAATTAGTAATAAGTAGTTTAAGTAAGTTACAAAAAAAAGTGTGCTAGCGCTATGGGATAGTAACGGAAATCGCTTTTGGCGTAGGTTCAAACCCGGTCTAAGGAAAGTTTTTTTTAAAAAAAATTCATAACACTTTTTATTAAAATAAGATGAAAATAATACTCAAAAAAGTGATTTACTAACTTTCGTGCAGATAAGTAGTAGTAGTAGTAATAGTAGTAGTAGTAGTAGCAGGAGTAGTAGTAGGAGGAGGAGGAGGAACGAGTTTGAAGCTCCGCAGGCCTCGTTTCATTCCACCTTGATCCCCATGATATAAATTGTGACCAACTTAGAACAGCTGGGTAGAGTAGCGCGTAAAACAGCTGGCTAGGGTAGCGCACAAGAAACCGTACTTCCGGGAGTATTACTCTCCCGAGCGGGTCGTAGCCAAACCGATTAACTCCATTTTTTGTCTTTTCTTTAGTTCTACACGTTTTTGACTTGGAAAAGGTACATTCTTTTCAGAGGCAAAGTTGATTAACTCCATAATGTAACAATTTGCCACTGGAATGCGTAAACGTTCTGATTACTCTTATTTAAATACATTGGGCCATATGCAGAGTCGTTTTGACGTATGATTAGCGTCGTACTAAAGGCCTGACTATTGCAGGAAACATGTTAGTTGAACTCCTTAGCATTGCATTAATCACGCGTCAGAACGACTCTGCATAAGCCCCCCCCCCCCAACTCATTAGTATGTCACTAATCACGCATCAGAACAACTTTGCATAAGGCCCATTGTATCTAATAAGTTACTAAAATGCTCACTACTGAAGTCTCGTTTGATGGGGTTAATCGACTTGGTATCTGAATGACCCACAATTCATTGAGCTTCTATCTTGTATTAAGCCAGATTATATAAAAATTAGTACGTGCCAATAACTAATAGATTAATTTATGGTTGATAAATTATAAAGACTTGAATAATATTTTGTAAATGTAATTTTAAATCAAGTTGAGGTTAAGGATCAACAAACTTTATGATGCTTAAGTTTGTTTTTTAAATGTATACTTATCGGTCACTACGTTACAGGGAGGAAAATTCGAAAATCTTAAAAAAGAAATAAAACAAAATAATCTAGATTTGGTAGGAGTTTGTGAAGTTAGATGGAAACAAGGATGTTATAAAATAGAGGTTCTGCCCATACGTATCTTTATCATATGAAATCAGTGAAGCCAAAAAAACAACCGAGCATCGTCTGAGCCGGAACATCTAGTTGGTTACTCTCGTTTCCGCCATGATTGTTGACTCGAAACATTGCGATTTTAGTGGTGCGGAGTGGGCAGAGTAGGAAGCTGTGACGAAGCTGTGACGTATGGCTTCACGATTTTGTTGTATGGGCAGATCCTCTATTTTATAACATCCTTGGATGGGAAGGTAATGGGGTGTTGAACAGCGAAGGATATAGAATGTTTTACTTCGGTAATGAAAAGGACGGTCATAATGGTGTAGGAATAATTCTTGGGAAGTGCTTAAAGGAGAAGGTAGTGAAAGTAGAATTTATTGATGATAGAGTTATGATGTTAAGACTTAAAGGGAAAACGAAGGATCTAGTGGTGATACAGACATATGCACCGACGACTTCGCATGCAACTGAAGAAGTAGAGGAAAATTATGAGAAAATAGAAGAAATTATAGATAGGGAGAAAAGAGGTGCATGCGTGATTCGAATGGAACATTTCAATTCAATTGTGGTAGAAAACCAGGAAGGTAGTATCGTGGGCAAATATGGTTTAGGCGAAAGAAATGAAAGGAGAGATGGACTGGTGAATTTCTGTAGACAGAATTTACTATTATTATTATTTGATACTGCAGTAATTAAAAAAGTGAAGTAGACTTATGAGCGGCTTGTAACACTTCCGCATGTAATTCGCTTGTTAATATGAGCCATTTATAGGTGACAAATAAGGACGTATGCTAGAATTTATTATGAGTGGTTTTGGGGGTTATGAATTCAATATTGGGATAAATTATATTAAAATTTGTAAAATTACCCCTAAAATTATACTAAATTTGCAGAAATGTCGGACTCACCCACTGGATATGTACCTGGTGACAAACAGGCTAGCTTAAAACTTTCTCGGTAGTGAGTGAAAATGGCTCACTTTAGCATTCAACTAAACACTAATTTACTAGTTAGTATTCCTACTTTGTTGTGACATTTTTTGATAAGCAAAACAAACTGCAATTATATATTTTTCTCCATAAAATTTTGCAGATTAATAATTTGAGTTTTTTTTTTTTTTTTTTTTTTGAAAATTTACAGCTAAGATTTTTCACAAATGAACAATAATATTTAAGAAACTTATTCATAGACTAAAAAAAATGTAAATAATCTATAAATATATCAACAGTGCTGAAAGTAGTGTTTCATTACTATGCAATTGTCGTAAAACACCTATCATAAGTTGGTGTGTGAATTTCACACTTGTAATTCTTATGAATATTACAATTTGCAGTTACATTACATATTTATAGCATTTAACTCTATATGTATATTATTTATGACATTTAACTGTGTATGTATTATTTATGGCATTTAACTGCTTATGTCTATTATTTATGGCATATAGGTATAAGGCTGTACTCAGTGGTGGGAAGAAGCAAGAATAATAAGAGTTTAAAAGGAGTTAGAAGATAATTAGTAAAAACATTTTAATATTTCAACAATTATTTCTGGTGGTTTCCCTCAAGTGGAATATTTGTATATCGCACGCCCGGTGGAAGAGTGTTACAACTCAAAAAATGGAAATTTCGAGTTATTATAGCTTAAAAGAGAGAGAGATAGATCAGATCTACCTGGTGGAATTTTCGCAGAAACGTAACTAATCAAATTAACTCCTAGATGGCAGATATACCAGAATTCTAAGGAGCGATTTTGATAGAATAAAAACTTTAAGAGCCATGTTCTCACAAATGTGTATTTTGACTTGTAACAGTCTTCCACCGGGGGTGCGATATAATCTTACGTCAAAAAAGAAAAAAGGGCGTAGAAAATATTAGGATAGTATTTCTACCAGAAATGGGAATTTAAATATGATATAAATTTGACCTCGTGTTCTTAAACAGTTGGCAAATAGTTTCTTTTGAAAAGCTCAGAAGCAATTTATATTTCTTTTATTTCTTTCTCATATTTGTTACAGATGGTTGCAGGTATAAAATTGGCAGTATTCTACGCTCTGTGTGCTGCAGGTATTGGTATAATTGGTCTGAACTCCTACAAGAAGACAGATAAATTAGACACTTTGCAAAAACATATTATAAGAATGAGAGCTGAATTCAAATCACAGACGAATTATACGTGGTTCACAATATACAGAACACTAAAACCAATCGCCATGAACAACGCGAGTAAACCAGCTGTGTTGGTCATCCAAACGGACCAGTACACTGGTAAAATTGCTGAAAGACTTGTGAGTGGATTGGTGAATATATCCGAGAAACTCGTTGGAGCAAGTCGTGTCGCTGAAACTTTCGTTGGCCGTGATTACAAAGCTGATGAGAAAGCGAAACGATTTTACATTGAAACTTTTTGTTCTCTAAAAATGAATCGCGTTGTTCTGATTAAGGACGTTCATGATTTAAGTGGTCGAGCAGCTTCCTATTTCTCAGATATCATCGCAGATGCATCGCCTAATTCGGTGGTCATAATGACAACACACACGAATGCTATTCCTTATGATGAAAAGACAATAGCAACCACGGTGCAGAAGGATTTAAGGGAAGCCTGGAAACTGGACGACGATACAGCTAACAAAGTACTGCAAGAGATACTGGTGAATGTTGCTAATATTAATCCAGAGTCTTCTCTCAGTTTGCCTTATAGCAAAAAAGTGTAAGCTCATAAGAGGGAGGATGAATGTTTAAGTTGTTATGAATCGTGTGTTTGTAATAATCAGTTCTTAAATAAACTATATATAAGCACAAAACACGAGACATTGTCAATATTGTAAATTTTGCGGCACTGTCGCATAATCATATTTTTCACTTAAAGATCTAAAACGATGGTTCTCAAAGAATGTACCTGGGCTAGATTGCAAGGATGCCTCAAAATGGTTGGTGTTAATATTTTACAGAGTTTTAAATGGGATACCGGATTCATATTGTAGTTTAAAGAGCTCGTCAATTGGGGTACCCGCGGGAGCATCGGCAGCTAAGTAATTATTATATGTGTAATTTGTAATTTTGACTTACAATGAAGTGTTTAGTTTTATAATTGTATTCTAAAGAGAACGTCTTAGCTGCATTAGTCTACCAGTGTTATAGCTAAGGTTGTAGGAATAATATCATATAATTTCTACGTACACAGTAAAAATGAGTGTGTTGATTCAACACAATAGTTCTTATGTTATCCAAATTATTGTTAAATTTTGACATATGCTTGGGGCTTCTTCGACTCCATTAGAATTTAGAATAAACTATTAGAATGGCAGTGGTTAAATCAGCTACCTGACATGGTCTTTATGAGTTAAAACGCGCCGAGAACAAGTGTAAGAACATCGAAAACAGATTACATCAGCCCTGCTAATGTAAATTTTGACAGAAGTTCATACCCTCTCAAAACTATTTATTTGAAGGTTTACTGAAAATGTAATGCGTTGTTCCTTACTTGGTGTAAATGTCAAATATAAGCTTTAAGCTTTGCTCATAGATAAAAATAGAAACTAACACAAATCCTCAATGCCAGTTACTTAGATATTTGTGATATCCGTGTAAGACAATGTGCATGCTACAAATTACAGTGTAGCTGTATTTATCTGATACATAGGATTTAGAGGCGTTTGTGATACCTTTTCTAATTCATTGTTCTTAGTAAATGAAAAGTTTGGTTGATTGCTGACGAATCGATGCAGTTATCAATATTAGTATTTACATTCACCATGCAACCTTGAGAGTTACTAGACTAAGGCCACCGTAACCTGAGCTCTGACAGATCTAACATCGTGCAAGTTGACGACAGTGTTGCGAACTGTCATAGCAAGAAGAATCAAAGCGACCACTTGACAGAACGATGAAGGAATCGCATTACTTTATCACTGATTGAATCAGATTATAAGTTGAAATATTTACAAACTAGATATTTAAAAAATAATCGTACTTCACTTTACTCCTCAACATTCCAGCAGAACGTAGTTCCACTAGGCCTAACGTTATTGCCACAATAATGAATATTTTTTCTTTTTCCAATTATTGACACAACTCTGTCCTTTTGACAAGTTTGCTACGTAAATAGAGGTGGGGTTACATGGAACAACAACCGGTCCACCTCCCTGTCGCCGCAGGGAGTAGGTTTTCGTTGAATTGAAAGCGAAGAGGGTAGTGAGTCTGTACGGCTCTTCTAAAGTTCAAGGGCAATGAACCATTATTTGGAATGTCACGCTGAAATTAGTAGAATTTGTAATGATCTTTGTCGGAAATTTGTTGACATAAGGAAAAAATGTACCTACATAATCTATATATTACAGAGATCGTTATAATGAGCTTTTCATAAGGACTGATTTAGAAATTGAATGGTTGGAAAGTAACGAACGTGATCCAGCTATGTTTGTCTTTTCGTAGAAGACATTTTTTTCACCAATATGTGAAGGGGAGGATAGGTTTAGACCCACAAAAATACATTTGGAAACACTAGGTTGTTTCCATGGTAACCGAACAGTGTTGTCGCATTTATACCTACTCATTACTGTGCAAGTTTTTGTTTTGACAGGTTGTTTTGATTTTTTGTGCTATCATCTCAGTACATTGGTGTGAATATTGTGGTGTAATCGTTGTTATTTTCATTCATCAGTGGAACATAGTTTGTAATCGTATTATTCACATAGACCTAAAATATAAATTTAGTATGTGTGTGTGTTTGTGTTTGTGTTTATGAACACAATGCCTGAAGTGCGGAAAGGGGGTGTCCTTGACAACTCAGGCACGGGAATTTGTGTTTAATCTTAGGGAATATTTGGAAAAAGAACGTAACGACGGTCCTTTATTGCCAATGAACAAAGTGATTGAAAGAGTAGATTCAGCTTTATACATTAGCCCTACAACTATGAAAAGAATCACAAAAGAAAAGTGCCGAAAGACCTCGCTGAACCGACGGAAACTTTATCCATCCTAGGAAAAAAGCGTAGGATGTCTACAGTAAATGGAATTAAATTGTCTACAATTGAAAGCCATTCTCTAACGTAAGTAGTTTTCAATTTAAAAAAAAAGATATGGGTCTTATGGAGAGTCGTTCTGACGCGTGTTTAGTGTCATACTAAAGAGTTGAGTTGATTTTGAGTTTAATGTCTCTTTCAGCAGCGAGGCTATATGAGACGTGAACCTACTGATTAACGTGGAATCCATACCACATGAGCTCCCGCCGGGAATCGAACAGGGTCTCCCATGCCAAAGGCGTACGCTAACCTCTTAGCCACGAAGAAGCTCGATGTCATACTAAAGAGTTCGACTAACATACGTTTCCATGCAGTAGTCAGACATTTAGTATGACGCTAATCATACGTCAAAACGATTCTGCATAAGGCCCTATGTGTTTAGAAGTAACGGTTGTTTTCTTTACGATTTTGTAAACTATCTTAACGCAAACTAATTTGTTTGTTTCTTTTGACTAATATATTCGTCAAGCATAATGTTAAATAATATTTTTGTTGTAATACATAGGTGATTCTTTTCCCACAAAATGTGCTCCTTGTTATATTGTATTGTTACAGAAGATAAACGTGGCAACCGCGCTTGATCGCACGTGAGAGTTGTCAGAGCTCTTCTTAGCGCGGCCTTACTCTAACAAGAATTACACGGGGTTATAGTGAAATAACACTGTGGCACTCTTCCTATTTGTGCGTTCTTTCGTTCAATTACATAGTTCTTTAATACCGCGGCGGCGTTATTTTCACACCGGCTCGGTGTCGTGATGGTAATACCTGGCCTGTGTTAACCGGAACACCGAACCCTTGGTGTTAAAACAATACACTAAAGTAGCAGTCACTGGGACCATGATTTCTGGTATTCTTCTTTTCCATCTACCTGAAGATATTCTGCACTATGCTCGATTTAAAATACAAATATCGTAACAAACAATAAAGTGCAAATAATACAGGAGTCAGATGTAAAATAACTTTATTGCATTGGTTAAAAGAAACATAAAGTTTTCTTCCACATTAACAACCAAAACAAGAAAACAAACATGGACAAAGGACTTAAATCCTCTCAAGATCAATAGTTATAGCGATTGTACAGTACCTTCTAAATCTCACGTTTTGGATCACACTAAAGAAGGACTATGAAACGATATGGTACATCTCGTTACACTTAAGAAGTTAAATACATACATTTAAGGTAGTATTCAGTTTTTACTATAGTTATCTACATTTGCTTTCAGTATCAAAGGAACAATTGAGTGAAGTGCTATAAAATGAACATACTCCTCATTTTCAAATTAACGTTATATACAGTGGATCATTGGATTGCGAACCCCTCGGTTTGTCAACAAATCGATTTAGAAACAAGTTTTGTAAACATTTTTTTTTTGTTTGGTTTGCGAACAATATTTCGTAGTATGAAAGCACACAGACGTGTATAACTATAGTTCCACCAGCAGTGGTTTGCCGTAAACATTATCTGTCAGAGAGCAGTAATAAAAAAAGAAACCTATTTGTTATTATTTTTTTTTACACTTGTGTTTGTTTGTGTTTTTAGCTCTGGTACTATTGTATTTAATTTACCGTTATTTATTTCTCTCCTAAGAAGATAATGTTATTTTCATTCTATATTCTTCGTTAAACAAAACTATTAAAAATGAATAATAATAATAATAATAATAATAATAATAATAATAATAATAATAATAATAATAATAAAAAGTACCATGTTTCTGAAGCTAGAAAGGGTTCATTATATTTAAGTTAAAATCAATGAAAAAACTAACTTCAGTTTACGAGAAGCGTTACGGAATGGGTTACACTCATAAGTTGAAGGTTTACTGTAATTCTTCTTCTTCTTCTTCTTCTTCTTTTTTTTTTTTTTTTTTTGACAAAATCAAATCACATAAGTCTATTGACGAAATATTACGTGCCTGTAGTAAAATGCGTTTTGTTTTTCAAAAGTCTGCATGTGAATAATTAAAACAGTCATTTTAAATCCGCACTTTCGATTCATTACACATGTTGTTTATGTTAGTTACAGAATTGGCACTCCGTGGAAATATTTAATCACTCAATTTTAATATTAATAACAATTGTCTTTTTCGTCCTATGTAATGTGGTTGCACATGGGTTAATCGTACCAAGAATCTTGAAAGAATTAATAAACTCATACTTTAAAACAACATTTAATCCATTTCAAATATATTATATTACCGAAACGTAATTGACTTGAGCTGATTTTGAGTTTAACGTTCCGTTCAGTAGCGAGGCTATATGAGACGTGGATCTACTGATTTACGTGGAATCCGAACCACATGAGCTCCCGCCGGGAATCGGACCCAGGCCTCCCACGCCAAAGGCGCGTACGCTAACCGCTTAGCCACGGAGGAGCTCTACCTAAACGTAATGTTTAATTGGCGAAGCAATTTGGACAATCAAGTCGAAGGCAAACTTAACACAAATCTTGATTTTAAACTTTCTCTACTCTGAAGTAAGAATTTTTCTTTGTAATTAATCAAACAAAGAAACTAGTTATCGTTTTCAGAAAAGGGAGTACAAAGACTATCAAATAAAATATGTAGTGTCCAATGTTTTTTTTAAAAAATACATTTGTACCAAATGATACATTTCAACAAATGATAAGTATGTAGATGTATCTATGGACACTCAATATCGTTAAGAAATTATTACATGTAAGTCAATACTATAAAACTGTTTACATTACAGGTAACTTTTCCTCAAAATAAGTTACGTTTTCTGAGCTTGTTACATTTCTATACATTCAGCCAATTGTCAATATTTTTATGTGAATATGCTTTTAGTGGCGAATGGGAAAGAAACATCACAGTGAAATTTAATGTTGCACTGCTTATACGGTAGATTATTGTCAGCAATGATAGCCTAAGACAAAACAGTGTGAATGAAGTAGATAGATAAATATTTACCTGGGATAAGACAGCACTTCTTCTAGTGTAAGTTAGATGAAATCGTGGTAACTATTTACAGGAACTTTGACTGTAATCCTTGGGATGTGTGGTGAGAGGCTAGATTACCGCAAACCTAGAGGAAAATCAACCGCAAAATTTCACCATATGTTTGATTTGTCGCAGAAAGAGCCAATAAGGAAGAAAAAACATTTTATCATTGGAAGCAAGACGTTCATAGAAATTCCCAATTTGTTGATAACGAAAATGCCAATAACGTAATTATATGTCCACTTGTGGGAAAATTGCGTTATTTGTAGGTATTATTTTTTTTAGGTTTAGGGTACTGAATCTTGAAGTCTATACTAAAATGTACTACATTTTATAACACTTCGGCTCGAATGTTCTATTGACTGTCCAGAAGCAGAAATAATACTTTATCCTGACGCAGCCTCAGTAACAGTGGTGCGCTCGGACGCTGTATCGGAAATAGGCTCTGGCTCATTTATGCAGAACCAAGGCATCTTCTTTTGTAGCTCTAACCTGCAAAGAAGAATAGAAATTGTACTCACATTCAACACACACAGTCTTAAACATATACGTATAAAGAGTATGTTGGTAAACTTAAAAATCATGAACAAATAACAAAACGGGACAGCAATATTGAAAATTTTCAACATGGAGTGTATACTAAATTCCTTATCCTTCAGAAAAGTTAGAAAGAGTACGAACTGTGCTCTACGTGGCCACGTGGGGGCCTTCCTTTTTAAGCGCACGGTTGTGGGTTCCATTTCCCACGTAATATTAAGCCTTGATTGAAACCCCAAGTAATTCATATCTCATTTTAAGTAGTAGCATCTGTTGTCCAAAGACAAGAGACTATATCTACTGGAAAACTGGTTTTGAGAAAATACCAATTTTCTGTTTAGATACAAGCCGAAACCTAATGGATTCGGTGAGACTTATGGCTGTGATAATGTTGTCAATATGATATATACGGTTTTCTTCTTTTGTCAATTAACGTCTCCCATTCGTATTTGCCTGCTGTTAATAAGCCAATTTCGGACAAATCTGCAGAAATGGTATTTTGCCTTTGGAAGGCTGCAATCTCAAAAAGCCCTGCTGCTGAAGAGGAATGTTAAACTCAATGGCTCAACTAGTCAAACTAACACATGTATCGAGTTGACTTACATATACTTGGTTAAGCCAAAAACGTAACTAGATGGGGGGCCAAGGCTGGTTAGGACTCTCTAGAACGTTGCTTTCCTCTATGTTACAGTTTGACATTAGATTGAAATGTCCTTTGAATTCTATCCTAGCAGTATATCCGCGGAAGCCAATAGATCTAACGTTTCAGGTAATCCTTTAACATGTGTTAGAATCTATCCATGGGAACTGGCATGGTCTCTAGATTCCCTTGCTTTGCTTTGTTTATGGCAAGTCTAGATAATTCAAAACGTTCACTTGCAGTTTTAATTTCAGACAAGAAGAAAAAGACAAGTACAGAGGGAATTGACCATGAGTTGGGCAGAATCAACATCCAGACCAACCTTACTTCATCATGCCCGTGGGTTTTCTCAGAATTCTCTCGTTCCCCTATTCCCACTAAATCTCCCTTTAGCACAGAGTTACAAATAATTTTTTCAAGAGTTACTTATAAATGACAATGTTTATGAATCACCCAAATTCTGGCCCCTTTAAAAGCAAATTTATACTAAAAAAGAAAAAAAAATATTATATATCAGACATTTTTTAGCTAGTAAGAATTAAAATTCCCTCAATTTTACAGTGTTATTATACAAAAAAAATGAAATTATTATAAATATTTAAATTTTGTAAATTTAGTAGACAATTCAATATTGGCTTCAGTACAAAATACTAACTGTCTGAATTGAATGAATTAATTCAAGATTGTTTCCAAAATCTAATCCAGTATACTAAGACAAGTCTAAAACTTAAGTTTGTTTTACCAAACATACACGTGGAAATTCTAGACAAGCGAATGTGAAAGGTATGCGGATTACATTCCATATTTTGTATGAAAGAACCACTTACATTCAGTCTATACTTCAGCTCTAGATTTGCCATTCATCTATAGGTTACGTAAGTCGAGAAGAGATGGAGCCTTCGAGGTTCCACAAGGAACTCAATCTAAGCGCCTTTTTATATTAACAACCTTTTCCCACAATTTCAGATTCCTTGCTTTGTATTTCAAGCACAGCCTTTACACACGTTGTGAGAACAACTAATGAAATTAAAAATCCCTTTATCACTCAATTATGAATTTCCTATTCTTTACATTTTATTTTATCTCTACCTCGCAATATTTTGTGAGAAATCTACCTAAGATGTAGATAGACTAAGAACTTATAATCAAGTGTTCGATTTTCAGTTGACACTAGTATTTAGAATTCTTCAGAGAGTAACAATATATAATTAACAGCTATTAAAAGTATTTTATAATAATACAGCCATACGCACACACACAAAAGTTCTGTACACTGAACGAGAACACGGTCAATCGTCCTAGGGTATCGTAATTTGCATTCTATGTAACAAAATACATCGAATCCACACCTTGGGATCCGCTGAACAAAACTTTCATTTTCTTACATAGCTGTATTACATGTATCTTCCCTATCCAAAATCGTTCAAGTTTTTCGCCCATAACAAAAAACTGACACACGGTCAATCGTCTTGGTGATTCGAAATTTGGATTCTGTGTAACAAAATATATCGAATCCATATCCTGGGGTCTGCTGAAAAGAACTTTTTTTTTTTTTTTTTTTTTTAAAGAGCTGCTGTACTTTTGCAACTGCAAATGCTTTTACAGCCATGCTTTTTATGCAGCTAACCAGTGATGATTTCAGGGGGTGCCCGGGGGGGATTTTTCACCCCGGAGCTACAAAATTCCCCCCAGGTGCTTCAGGCTTCTCCTTATAATTATGAAAACAACTTGTGGAAAGTGTCGTTAATGAAATGCAGGAAAGATTCAATGATAAGACCATGAAATTGATTCTACTAAGTGCATATTTTCAAAACTTTGATACATTTTTACAGCTCAGTGAGAATGAATGTAAAGAACTATATTTGGAACTAATGATGTCGATGTTGTCGTTGCGAATGTATTTTTTTTAATATGTTGCAGGCAGCAAACTTGAAGATTCTGGAACAAATATTGCTTCTTTTATTTTAAAAGCTGGTATTGGTTACGAGGTTCTTAAACCTCTGTCTGAGTGCGTGTTGTGTATCCCTGTTTCTACTGCTAACTGTAGATAAGTTATTCAGTGCTATGAGCAGAATCATGACAAAATTACGAAATCGTATCGGTCAAGATATTCTTCAGTCATGTTTAAAAGTATCGATCGAAGGAGACATTAAGCCTACAGAAGATTTTGTTTACGAGGTTATCAACAGGTACGCTATGAAGAAACCCAGACGCATTCGACTGATATAATTATAAAAATGTGACTGCTCTAATTTGTTACATTTTTTTTAATGATTTGAAATGAGTTTGTGATTGGAAAACTCAACAAAACTTTTTCTTAACACAATACACAATAAATCATTTACAGAATTTGTGCGTACGTTTTATCAGTTAAATAAGTCTAGCTCGACACTTGCCTT
The DNA here is from genome assembly GCF_964235325.1 of Thermobia domestica. Lineage (NCBI taxonomy): Eukaryota > Metazoa > Arthropoda > Insecta > Zygentoma > Lepismatidae > Thermobia > Thermobia domestica. The sequence continues at coordinate 53,872,288 of NC_137471.1, forward strand.
TCACGGTAATTTAACATTTTTAATGCTGTAGATTTTTCAGTTGATACCTTTTTCATATTGATAGCCATTTATTACCTCAAATTGCGTTAATGTCAGTTAGAAAGAAAGTGGAAATATTGAAATTTGAAGTTTAAGAACAGCGTTAAGAACTTTTTAAGTTTAAGGATAATGTATTTAAATATTATATACTCGTGTTATTAATATATTATGATATTTATAATATATGCAAGTTTGTAACTTGTGCAGATTTCTCTGCTTCTATGAGACACAATTAAACGCTGCACGAATGATCAGAATAATGTATAAGTTCTTTATATATTATCGAAATTTCCTTACGTCATAGCCTCGTTTATGCTCAGTGTAGGTTACAAGTATTTGTGTGTGTGTGTGTGCTTGTGCCAGTAAATTGTTAGTTCAAATATATAGGAATATCGACAACCCAACTTTCTAAAATTTAAAAATTTGCTCTCTATTAATAAACTTTACCTGTAAATTATTTTAATAGTGTTTCACAATTTCTGTCGGCCTTTACAGAATCCTTAAATATTTATGCCCCTTCTTCAAGGTAGAATTATAGCGGGAACTGCTGTAGGACATTTATGGCTGTACTTTTCTTTCCCTCTTTGTGTATTAATATCCCCCCCCCCGGGGGGGAAATGTTCTGAAATCATCACTGCAGCTAACTATATTACACCTGTCTTCCCTATCTAAAATCGCTCAAGTTTATCGTCCATAAAAAGAAATTGACACGGTCAATTGTACTGGGGTTTTGCACTTTGGATTCCGTACAAGAAAATACATCGAATACATCCAATGGAGTCCGCTGGACATATTTTTCTCGCATAGCTGTATTATGTGTATCCATCTCATTTCAATTCGCTCAAGTTGTTTGCCCATAACCAAAGATGGACACGATCGATTTTCCTGGAATTTCGAAATTTGGATTCTGTGTAACAGAATACATCGAATTCATAACCTGGGATCCGGTGCAAAGAACTTTTTATTTATTTATTTATTTATTTATTTATTTATTTATTTATTTATTTATTTATTTATTTGTGTGTGTGAGTGTAATATACGTAATACGTATATTGTATACGTAATCTACCCTATTTATATCATCCATAACTGTTTGAGATTCTCAACTGTAGTCAATGATATGTTATTTCCCTTTTCTTCTTTCTTTTTTGACTAATGTTCAATCCAAGGGTACTACAAAGTCATACCTCGAGAACAACCATAGCTTGAGAAACGATGTTTTACCGTATAGGACAGAATCGACGAAATTAAGTTTTTTTTTCAACTAAGTAAACGTTATAACCAATAATTTTACCTGTATCGAGGATGGTTAATGGCGTAAACCAATGGGTCCAAACAAGCCACAGCTTTGCATGTCAAGGCCGGTATCATAGTGACTGAAGGCGTAAGGAGCCATCTGTTGATAAATTAGTAACAATATATATATATAATTAGTATCAGAGATACTTCTGGTGATTTCCTAATCTAAAACATTTACTATGGTATTTACATCTAAGTTTTTCGTTATACATTTATGTGCAAGTATCTTTTTTCGAAAGTTTTAAATTTCTGATATAAACAGCGAGCTCAAGTTGAAACAGTGGCGGATCTTGAGAGAAATCACATTGGGAAAAAATAAAATAACATGCTACAATCTGGATGAAAAAAAACTCTCCTAATGTCCTAATTTCTGTATAGAGGCATTAGAATATTAGAGAGACTTTCTTTCCTTAGCTATTAGCGATAGACAATTAATTTTTACCGATTGTAGCTTCTCTTAAAGAGCCGCCATTGAATTATACAATGCGGAAGTATACACATGATACATACATCCCTAACAGATTAAGATAATTATGCCACTAAAGAGTAAGAGCGAACATATATCAAATGACTACGGTTTTGTTCAGACGCATAGTGGACTGCGAATACCAAGACTACGTCATACTGAGATGCCCTAATATAACTTGAAATTCTCCAGAAACCAAACACAATGCTTAAGAACAGCCTGTTTAATTAAAACGAAGGAAAATATAAACAAAATAGTATTTAGATTAGTGTTACGAGGGCTCGGAAAACCTGGCTTTAAAAAAAAAAAAAAGAGTTTTTTCCACGTCTTTTTTTGGCCTCAGAAAGTTGGGATTTTTTTTTCAATATTTTAATTTTATTGTAGAAACAACAGCACGTTCCACCTTTCTTTCCCCATTATACGTAACACGAAAAAGTATTTAATCACTGCAATCTGAAGAAAAATAGGAGGAATTCAATAATAAAGAATAACCGACCTCTAGATAAGAAAGAAAAAGGACAAATCGGTGTATGCAATGGGTTTTCTAATTGAAACGAATTGTTTGTGGAGTTATTTAGAATAATGTTCTGTGAGAAAAATGTTTTAGTGAAAATTTAATAGTATTTGCAAGAACTGTTCTGAATATATAGTAGTTGGACTTAGGAGAACAAAATTATCATTTAGCCATACATAAACTAAAAGTTCAGGTGTTTCTTTGGAGCTAAAGACACTTTTTATGAAGAAGGTTACGCGGAACAAGTGTATTCTGTCTATATACAAAGCATTTATTGAGGGCTTGAAAGTTCCAGCCGAAGGTCAAAAACGCTATACCCAAGTTTCCCATTTTAAATATATCGGTTCACGCTGCATACATCTTTCACGCCAAGACACACAAAGAATTGCCCTACAAATTAGTTACACCCAACTCAAAAAAACACCAAACGAAATAGACTATCTTCTGAAGGTATTTCCTTGCAGTTTGATTATGAGTACAGGTCAATGTACGAACAAACGTTTGTCTATGTTCGAAAAAAAAAAAAAAACATTGAAGACGTAGACCTAGAAGAGATATTGCATGGATGCATGCTTATTATGGATGGTAGCAAGAGAAAACTCAACATCAAGTCACTTATCTATATTTATCCGAAGTGATATATGTCAACTGTTTTTTTTTTTTTAATTTTTTTTGTAAAAATTCCACAATATTAATAACATTTAACGAAAAACGTCCAAGTATGAGACATATACCAATCTAGCTGAACAAAATGAAATTTATGAGTGTGAAAACTTATGTTTAGTTATCTAGAAAATGGAGAAAAAAACAATTACCTTGTAAACACAAAAAATGATGCTGTACAAGAAGTATGCCAGTTATTGAGGTGAAAACGAATACTGAAGTATACTCTCAATTAACTCTTCATTATGACAATGGGAATAAGGCAGTACATTGTACGATCAATGACATATACAGGGTGTCTCAAAAGTCCCTTACCACCCCTATTAAAATCCAAATGGATGTACTTTCAGCGAATTTGATGGTTAGGGGGACACTTCCTGGCGTAGATTACGCGGACGACAGCCATCTTGGTGCCGCCATCTTGGATTTAACTTTTTTATTACAAACGCTACGTGGGTCATGTGATACATGACCATAGGCTAGAATTTCACCAGAAAACCGAATCTGAAATCAAGATGCATTTATCTTTGTATATTAAATTATTATAATTCTTTAATAAAATTAATACTAATTCTTAAGTAATATTTAAGTAAAATATTGTCTAATATAAGACATATATAAGTAGCTAGATCACATCAAAGTAAACAAGGTAACAAACTTGACGAATCTTTTTTATTATGTGTAGGTTTCCAGAAAATTAAAAAAAAATATATATATTTTTAAAAAACTAAAAAGCATGTCATTCGTTGTCAATAATAATTTACAGTTTTTTTAAATGGAAGAATTCGTTATTTATTTGTGTGCTATGTAAGAAACAAAATAAATGCTAACTAATAGAATGTTATTTGTCTTTCCTAACGGGGAAACACATACTATTTACGAACATACCACTTGTAACTTAGAACGTCTGGGTATGGAATATACAAATAAGTTATCACATATTTCATTGCACTTGGTAATTCACAATGATTTTTGATGTGCTCTTACTTACCTGTCACCAAAGGCTCCAATGAATGCCATCACAGCATATGGTGTCCATGACAGAATAAACAGAAAGCAAAGGGTAACAGCTACCTTGGCTATTCTGATTTCAGCGGACACTTGATTTTGGTCTACATTACTTCGCAAAGATTGGACATTCATCTTCTTAGCCTAAAAGAGAAAGACATTTTAAGGTATTCAGAGAAGATATTTGCGTCATAAGATTGATAATAAATTAGCATGTAATTTTCTTAATCTATTTGGTTATCCTAGTTAAACATGCGTAAGAATTTATTTCAATATACATAATCAAAAGGAAATGCTACAAAACTCAAATGTAAGTATGTTAATAAGTAAAGTTCATCACTTCTATGACACGCTACCATTGTTCCAGAGGGATGCTGACACCCTGAAAGAGACCATGCACAACGCTATCTTTGGTAAGCTGATAGCTACTGTTCAAAGCATCAATAATGATAAGATTTTGTGTGGCCTCTTTCAGGGTGTTCAACAAGATTTCGAAACGTTGGTAACAATTAATTTGACAGTGATGAAAATTACTTGGAGATACTTATATATAGTATCAAGATTAAATTATCAAAAACTTTAAACGCCTCTAAACAAATACTTGTAGGTGAAGCTTGGACTGAGGTCTGCGGCTGTAAATTAAATTTCACCTCGATTTCAGTGGTTAACGGAACACTTTGGTTTTACAGCATTTCCTGCTTATTATATATTAAAATAATTGTGGACCTGGGTGGTGTAATAGTTTAACCAACATCCAATCACTAGGCCCCAACATAATTAAAAAGACAAATTGCACAATAAACCCCAACTTTTAGTGCAAAACTTCAGTGCAATATAGAAGTTGATAATTTTGTTGTACTAGTTGCCAAATATAGGATACGCTGTGTAAAATAATTTTCAGAAGTAAATGAACAATCTTAAGCCTATTTTTCTCATTTTTTAAATTATTGTTGAATAGATCACTATTGCACCCAGGGCAAATTAATAGATTAAGAAATTCCAAGTCCTATTATCCCTATCGCATTATTTACTTTTTCATTTAAATTTAATGCTTTTCACACAAGGAGTCCATACATATAAAAGATAGATTTACCTTTATAGTTACTGAGTTTGAGTGTGGTTAGCCCAAATTGGGCACATTTGAATGTGGGACATTAATTAAATATTTTATTTCATGTTTCTCACATCGTGATATTTTTATTTTTTCTTATATTAAGTTTGGGGTGTGGCTTATATTTGTGGCTATAGGTAAGTATTACGTTATCCCAGTCAAACATGCGTAAGAATTCATTTCAATATTAGAAATGATACAAAACTGAAATGTCAGTATGTTTATACGTAATTAGTGTTCATCGCTGTCGATAACACGCTGCTAGCGCTGCGGAACCACTTTAACAGCCTGAAACAGGCCACACGCAACGTTTACTTTGATGAGTTGCTGTTCAACACATCAGTGATGATGGGGTTGCGCATGTCCTCTTTCAGGGTATCAAGATGCTTGCAAAGTACTGGCAGCGTATAAGCGACAGTGATGGACACTTCTTATAAACAGATGCTTAAATTGGGAAGGACAAGGGGGAATTGCTCCCTTTGAGTTTGAGAAACATACTATTTGATAAATTGTATACTAATATATTAGAAAAAGAAGAAGAAGAAGAAGAAAACAACCTAAAACTCTCATGTAGGTGGACAACCTTGCCCTCTCCTGGAAAACTCTGAAATAACACTATTGTTTATAAACATACTGACGTTTCAGTTTTGTAGTGTTTCCTATTTAATATACATAACCTAATACTTAACAAGTTACTTTCATTTCGAAGTTTGCTGAAAAAATTCATATTTGTGGATATCGATCCACATGGTGATATCTATTATTATAATCCGTGTACAAAACTATTCTGCAAAACTCCTAGTATTTACCTGTTCTCGTAGCTGTTTCTCGTGAGCTACGACATGTTTGACAATCTGCGTGTAGAAGTATGCTACGAGGCTCAGGGGCAACACGTAGGAGCAAACAAAGATGCAGACGACGAAAGCTTTTGTTTCGCTGGTGTCTGTCAGGTAATCGAATGTGCAACTGGTTAAAAAGCCCTCTGAAATAATAATAATAATAATAATAATAATAATAATAATAATAATAATAATAATAATAATAATAATAATAATAATAATAAAAGAAACAGAAAAATCACATGTTTATTAAAATTAATAATTTCTTTGCAGTGTTAGTCATAAATACATGCAGAACACAATTTTGATGCCAATATTAAGCTAATATGCGTTAAATAATAATGTATAAGCTGATGTTACACCCACCACCACTGAGATCGTGTTCGAACTAGTCCCATTAAAATTCACATAATCCAATATTCGAACAAAATATGATACAACGGTTCATGAACTTCCTGCCCTGAGACCTGGAAGCAATGAGACCCATGATCCAAATCGATTTGGTGTAATCCAGAGACAATGAAAGAACGTAATACCTAGGTATATATAAGAAGAGTACGAGACTCAAGTATGAGTCTGCTAATGTTATTTTAACGAGCATGATTTTATGGTATATCTATCTCTTTTTTTCTCACTATATGTATTATTTTTCTTTCTTGTTGTGTACGTGTGTCATTGACCCGGAAACAGTCAGACCCGTGACTCACCAAACTCGGTGATCTGGGTACCTCCGTCACCCGGAGACGATGAAACATCGTCATATACGTACATGAAGAGTGTGTAAAGACACGAATATACGTAATTGTAACAAGCATGACTCTCCCCATTCTCTTTTCTCACTAAATAGATATATTTCTTTCTCTTCTGTATGCTTCTGTGTGTCAAAAACATTGCACTGAAAGATAACTGCAAGAGCTATCAGAGTATAAACACATGAGGATCACCAAAATGAAAAGCTACATGTTCTTTTTACGAGGGATCGTCAAAGTTTAATCGAGTGACACTATAAAACTTGTCACGTAGAATATGAGAGATGTTGCTGAGTTCGAAACGATGTAGTCTATGTTCAAAACCACTGCATTATTTATTCAGTATGGGAAGACGAATAAACATGAAATTATAATTGAAATAGTAAAGTCATGGTTACTTCATTAAGAAATGTCAGACTGGGAACCAAACACGTGAATATTAGAGCTCGAGCAATGGACAATCCACTATAAAATTCTTCAGTAATGCTATAGAGTTGATATTTCAGCTGCTTCCGGGTCATCAGATCTACAGTATACGGGTCACCAGGTCTGTCTGGGTCCCCGGATCTCTCCGAGTTACGAGGTCAGACTGGCTGTGAGATACCAGAACAAGACCCGGCGTCTCGTGCCACTAATACGAATAGACATAATTATTATAAGAGAGAGAAAGAATATCCTCGAATTCAGAGGAGGGCACCGACAGAATGATTCTAGCAGTGGGGAAAAGGAAGATCCCAACATTTAAAGATGGAGCTTAAAATACAATAACATTTTTACAAGTTCTGTTGTGTCTCACAAAGAGTGTATACATTTTTCTGGCGTACTCTGTATGTACGATAAGCAAAAGAGTGTCCCTATATTTATACAGAATGAAAATCTATTATACAGTTGCATACACTTTTATATGTATATTACTATATCTTTACCAAATGTTGTGACTAATGTACCTCTTACTGCAAAATCAAAGCAAGTGCAAAACCAAAGCAAAGTTATTTTTATTCGCATTGAATTTCAACAATTTTAAAATTTCCTGATTTTCCGTTTCTCAGTGTATAATTTTAGTTATTTCCGTAGCACCATACTTGACTGATAGTCGGTGTGGTTGCGAGTAGGTAATTAGAAAAATAAAATAAATAAATAAATAAATAAAGTTGGCCCAACATTGTGTAAAGTGTATGTTGGCCAAGTAACAATTTGCTGGCATTTACCCAACCGTTTAGACCTCCCACTATCAATCGCGATTTTACTTGTTTCGTAAGCCTTACGTTAACAATTGAGTTGGTTGGCAAATGCACGGCAAAGCAACCAATTACAACGCAGGGTCAACGATGGTAGTTGGCTATCACACCATGAGCTGGATGGTAGAGTTAGTACCAGTACCTGGAACGTAACGACTCCAAACTTCTAGAAGTGGGAAGAGAGCCCATGGCAACACATACAACCAGAGAATCATCAGTAGAATCATTGCATGAAGCTTTGACATCTTCCCCGCGAAAGGCCTTACAATTGTCCTAAAGAATTAGAAAAAAACAACAAAAAATTAGAGTTAAAATGATTATAATGAAACGACGATTGCATTAGATTTCATTGGTTCGACAATCGTTGCTGGGAAATGAAAAGAAAAATGCAAACATAAATCATATTACCAATCAATATATCTCATTAACATAGACTGAACAAAATGACATGGGTGAGTGTAAATCCTCATGCGTAATTTGGGAAAAATATTTTTTGTGAACTTGAAAAATTGATACGTAGGATAACCACTGATGAAGTGATACTGAAGTATATTCTTATAAGATTTTCATTACAGTGTCAGCAAGAGGATAATACTTATTCTTAGAACACTAAATTGATTTAAAAAAAAACTCACTATCTCCGGCCGTTTTGGCTCTATGTAGATCAATATTGAAACTGGAAGCTGTAGTGGATTTCTATCACTTCCGGTTTTCGTAAAGAGTTAAGGATGAAGATAAAATGTATTATTGAGACGCTTAATCGATTGCAGGAAATCGCTTCTCGCTATCTATCATCGTTTTTTCTCTGTAGCAATCAACGGGAAAACCGGAAATGGTTAATTTTTCTACTTTTGAATTGAACATCACCTCCATCAACAAACTCAGTTTCTAATTTTGACTCTGTACACTCTGACCGAAATTGAGGGTGTTCTATCAAGTATTCTTAAGATTTTTAGTTCCAGGACGGATGGAGAGACAAGGTACGGTAAATATATAAAGCAGTTTTGATAAAGAAAAAAACTTCTTAAAAAAGTAACACTGAAGCTAAAATGCAAGTTTAGTGGTGAAGATTCTCCCACATAGCACAGAGGCGTGCTCTGGACATCCAAAGGAGTTTCTTCCGGGATACTAGGACATCTACGGGATGTGTCATGTCATATTGCCAGAGAACTTCCCGTGTAGTGTTGTTCTCGAAACGAGAATGAGTTCTAATACGAATAGAAATGTTTGAGACGAGACAGCAATTTCACAGCATCTCTCGCGACGAGACAACCCTAAATCTAGTGTTGTGAGCAACAGTACTACAGTGGTAATTCTATATAAAAAGAAGACGTCCCGAAACAGGAATTCCTGCAATATTTCTAGGCTCTTTACGCATAATTACAGGAAGTCCAAATTGTCCCGTGTAAGGTACATTCCATCGAGATCCAAGGGAAACCCAATGGAAATTTACATTATCCTTAAAGTATCTACAGTAACAGACACATCCCATTGAAATCTAGGAGAAATCTCAAGGATAGTTCCATTATCCTTGAAGTTTCTACTGTGACATACATCCCATTGAAATCTAGGAGAAATCCCGAGGACAGTTCCATTATCCTTAAAGTTTTTACTATGACAGACACATCCCATTGAAATCTAGGAGAAATTTCCGAGGATAGTTCATTTATCTTTAAAGTTTCTACTATGACTGACACATCCCACTGAAATCTAAGAGAAATCCCGTGAATAGTTCCGTTATCTTTAAAGTTTCTACTAGACAGACACATCCCATTGGAATCTAAGAGAAATCCCATGAATTGTTCCATTATCCTGAAAGTTTCAACTGTGAAAAGAACATTCCATTGAAATTAAAGGGAAAGTCAGTGGATATGTCCATTATCCTTAAAATATCTACTGTGATAGGCGCATTCCATTGAAATTTAAGGGAAATCCTGTGGATATTTCCATTGTGAGCGTATCCCGGGAAAAGTATGGGACTTCTAGGATATCCAAAGAATATTCCACAAACAGGTTATCCAATGTGGGTTATCCTTGTTGTTCAGTCTCTGAACTTCATTATTTTCGAAATAGGAAGAAGTAAAATAATTACTTAATAAGAGAGTACGGAACACATGTTATTTTAAATTCTCACCTGTATCTGTCGTAAGCTATTGCAGCATTAGTTACCGATGCTCCAATACCAGATAAGGCTCCAATGAAGGCAAACATCTGACAACCAAATTTTCCGGTTGCTGGTCCCAAATGGAAGGAATTGTAGATGAAAAGAGGAGTTTTTGCCATCATCATGAAGTCACATATTGCCAAATTTAATACCAGCATATTTGATGGCGTTCTTAGGGATGGAGCACTGAATAAAACAGGAAAAAATTAATTAATACTTAATCCATCAAAGAAAAATAGTACGTAATATATACAAATCGTAACTAAAGTTTGTATTACAAGTTAGGTGCATTAAAATACAGTGTTGACATTCATTTACATGAATTTGTTCGATTACATATGTGTCATTTTGTTATACAACCTGTTATCTTTGTATGGTTACATGCAGAAGTTAAGATCATCCTACGCAATGAGTTGTGACAAGTGGTTTTCATAGACTTACATACAATTGTAACATTCCTCAATTAATGAATTTTGCAGTGACCAGAACAAGTAATAATCTGGTAGACTTGAGATCTAATGAACACGGCAGTAAGGTAGATCCCAACAAGCGTATTGATTTCTATCGACTGTAAAAAGAGATATGTGGGCTGGTGTTGTCCATACGGAAGACATATTTCCAATTGGCCCAATTAGTATATAATGAATGCTTTGTATTAATTGTTACCCTCAAACATTCCAACTGGAAACAGTAAATGTCATCAGAGACGTATGCAGGAATGTATTTCGGGAAGTTCAAAGCTTTTCGAGGGAATTAAAATTCAACATTAGTAAATTATAGTAAAATTTGTAAAACTACCTCCAAAATTGGACTAAGTTTACAGAAAAGTAGGGATTTTGAAGGGGTTACGACCCTCAGAACCCAACCCCTGCGTACATCCCTGTATGTCGTAGTTCAGTATCTGATGGTGTGACGAGAGCTCTTAAAGCGCAATATCACCCTAACTGCACTTGATACAAAACATCACATTCTTCGGATGCAGACCAATGGAGCATTTAATAATGATGTTTAAAAGAATTTTGGGGCTATAATTCATTTCACAGCAGCATTGATCGCACGTTTACTAATTGATGTTGACATTACTGCGTTCGGAAATAATATTTAAAATGCATTTCAAATCAATTGGAAGTTAAAATTCAAACCCATTCACGGTTATGATGAAGACATTGAATTTTTAAAACGATTGGAAGTACCTAGGTCTTAGAAATGGTGAGGGAGAAAAGAGTAGTTTTAGATATTATTAAGAAGAGGAAGATAAATTGGTTGGAGCATTGGCTAAGAAGGAAGGGACTTACGAAGAGGGTATGGTGGCAGGAAATAGAGGGAGGGGATGAATAAGACTACAATTAATAGACAATATCAAAATCGTACGTGAAGATGAAGAGATTAGCAGCAGACCGTTGAAGATTCTCAGTTGCGCCAAGTGACCTGCCAATAATAGCAGAATATCTTTGATGATGATGAGATACTTAGAAGAAACCTACCAGTTATAGCCTGTATCATTATTACAAGTATTGTATTATACAAAGGTGTACCAAAAAGTAAGATGAATTTTCGATTTACTGAAAAACGTGCGGAAATAAATATCTGAAACTCTATCATGTTTTCAATGGTATCACACTAACATTTGACATAGGCAATATAGTAGGCTAAAGATACATTCCAAAGTGACACCAAATTCCATGCCCTTTGCAAAGATATGTTGGTCCAGGCTCCCTAACCAAGTTCCCTAACTTGTTGCGCCTTTTCCAGTGTATCGAAACGCTACCCACGGAGATTCTTCTGTAGGGGACCAAACGAATGATAGTAGGAAGGGGGCAAATCAGGGTATATGGGGATGGTTAAGAATTTCCCAGTTGAAACTCATGATATATGTGCGGGTCCTTTTGGCTGTATATAGTCATGCGTTATCGTGCAGTTACACCTCTCACAGTGCCTCTTTTCGTTCCTGACATATGACTGCTTTCAGCTTGTCCATGGTTTGACAGTACATGTACGCAGTAAGGCTCGTACTCTTTGCCGGAAATACAAAGTGAATAACACCATGACGATCCCAAAACACAGTATCCATTGTTTTCTTTCCAGATCTTGTCTTAAATTTCGTAGCTGGCTGTGACGAGGATATTTGCATGCTAAGCTCTGACATTTTGATTCAGATGGCGTACAGAACAGTACAGATATTCTGTTGACTATCTTGCAATTATCAACGTTCCGTGTGTACCCCATCCTCCATATAACCCTGATTTAGCCCCTTGTAATTTCTTTCTTTTTCCAATTTTGAAGAAACACCTCCGGGAACGGCATTTCTCATCTTCAGGGACAGTGGTGAAAGCTGCTGAGGCGATTTTGAGGGATTTGTCCAAAAATAGTTTCCAGCATGTCTTTGATGACTGGTAAAAACGTTGGGACAAGTGTATTGCATGTAATGGGGACTATTTTGAAAAAGACCATCAACATTTGGCGGATTAGTACAGGTAATTATGTTTTATACATTTATGACCATTCTTTATTGATCATCCCTCGTATAAATGGGTCGAAATGAGAACTTTATTTTTTCTTGAAGTCGGTTAAAAGTAAAATAGTCACACATGCCTTAACACGACTGTTCTGTAAGTGAAGCAAGTAGGACAGTTGTCAAGGGCCCATACTATAGAAGAAAAGAGTTAACTACAGTACTTAAGGAAAACTAACAGGTTTACTACTTCTAATTCATCCTTGAGACTCGAGATAATGAGCCAACATTTTGTAAGTCATTTTTGGTGGCTGTATACTATTAATCTTTCATTTTACAACGAATTATTTTATTTAACATCTCACGGTTAGGCATTTTAGGCTAAAAAAAAAGACGAATGAGAACTGAAAGTTATCGATTAGGAAATATCTGGTGGAATGAGAATGTGGGAAGAAACGGAAGGACCCGATAAAACGAGTGGACACGATGTTACCCATCACAAACTTACATGGCCAAGAATCTAACCAGTGACCTTTCGCACCAGGGATGAACGCTCTACCACTAAGATACTGATGTTCCCTGTATACTATTAATGTCGCGAAGTGCACACACAGTGAAATATCAGTTTCATTGATATGAAAAAGTAAATACTGGCGCAAAATAATTTGTTCATTCTGATATGTAACTCTTCTATCACAATTGCCTCCGTAATTTACTTTAGCAATTAGTCCAAGGTAACGCAAAACAACGGAACGACTCTGTGCGTCCAGTCAAAACAAAAGAGAGCTTTCAATTAATTTATTTCTAAATTCCTATTAATGATTCTAGGGGAACCCATACAACTTCTAGGGGCGACAAACATTTTTCTCATACCTAGATAAGGCATCTTTTATAGACATTGTAACGGATAATAAATATTAAAACAATGGATGGTACAGTAACATTTAAAATAAATTAATGGGAATTTATGAAAATTGATACCGCAGTGAATACTTACGTAGAAAATATCCAGATGACGATGCCATTCCCCGTGAGGGCACAGATGAAGAAAATAGTGTAGAGGAAGCCCAAAAGGTAATGCATGATCGGTGTTGGAGCATCAAAATGATTCCAGTGTTCAGGAATATACGAACGCTCCTCTGGAGGAATATTGGACACAAGACTCCGTACCATATCCCTGGGAAAATTGACCATAAAAAATATAATGCTACAAACGTGTTAAAAGTAAAGAAAGAAAAATGTGCACTGCAGTTAGGATAAAGAATGTCCCATATTTCACGTTGGCTTTTTTCTTTGTGTGTGTTTTGTTTCAACCAAAGATCATTTTCATAAAGTATTGATATGAAGCACCTAACATTGAAAATATTTTTTAAAAAAAATATGCACACCATGCAACAAAAAGGGATTTTACTTTAGAACGAGAGCATGAAACATCATTAAAGTGTGTGATTTCAGATCTCAAAAAACACAAAAATTCAACATACATATAAACATAAAACATAGTTTTTAGATGGTTCTTCTTCTTCTTCTTCTTCTTCTTCTTATTATTATTATTATTATTATTATTATTATTATTATTATTATTATTATTATTATTATTATTATTATTATTATTATTATTATTATTATTATTATTATTATTATTATTACAGTAGAGTTTCGATAATGCGGACCCACATCTGGTCTCTGTCCCATGAAGTCGCAACTTGTTTACAAGAAGCAAAAGTTGGTTATCAAATAGCAAAAAATGACATGACATGCAGCAGCTAACAGACACCGGGAAAAATCTCAGCTACTGAGAAAGAGGAAAAAGAGTTTATAAAGAAGACTGGTAAGATTATAGAGGAAAGATATTTAACTGCTGTGTACAATGCTGATGGAACCGGTTTCTTTTACAAGATGCTTACTTCAGAAACATTAGTTATCAAGAACGAGAGAAAAGCTCATAGGTACAAACAAAAACAGCGTATATCATTAGTGGTATGTTGTATCGAAAGTGGGAGTCATAAACTACCGCTCATGGTGGTTATTCAACATAGCGATATACACTGCCAATGGAATATCGTGCTCAGAAGAAAGCGTGGATGGACAAACAAATATTCTCTCATGGTGGTTCCACGAAATATTTGTACTAGTTCTAAGAAAAGAACTAAAGAAAGAAAAGAATTTTCATTGAAAACCATCATTCTAATTGGCAGTGCTCCCAAGTCATCCTTCTGACGTGACCCTAAAGTCTGATGTTATACGAGCAGTCTTTCTTTCGCCCAATGTGACAGCCCTGATTTAGTCCATGGAACATGGCATTTCGAAATTAATCAAATGTCATTATTAACATGTATTTCTCGTCTCCCTTTTGGATGAATGTGAAAATATTCCACCGAAGCTACGCTGAAGGCGTGAAAAGCATTTAACTTTCGTGATGTTGTTTTCCAAACAGCAGAAGCATAAGAGAGAACATGGACAACGTTTCCATAATGAAGAACTGGAGAAAAGTGTGGCCATCCGTTGATATAGAGTTAGAACCTGTAGTAGCTGGCAGCGATGAGCCAGTCAATTTCTGTCAAATTATACGTTGACATGTTCCATAAGCTTCCAGGAGGAAGTTAAGAAATTCATGAAGATGTTGCTACGTGTCTAAGTGAGGAAAACTGTGAAGTTGACTAAAATTTAAGGAATGAGAAAATAATCAAAATTGTACAGGCAAGTAAATGTGAAAGTGGTGGAGAAGAGAAAATTGGAGATGGAGAGAGCATGAAAATTTCTCACAATACTGGTACCGAAGTTGCAGATATCTTCCTGGAGAATTACAATATGCAACAACCAGATACGCGTAGTAAGGATATAATGCTTGTAAAACTGTTGCATAATAAAACATATCGCTGTTGAGAATTTTCATTGCTTCAATTGAAAATTCGGGAGATGTTTAATAGTAAATGACACTCTATGTAGAACCTCAAGGGTTAAATTCTATTATTTCTATGATAATGTATGTAACTTTAGATATACTGCATATGTTAAACTAAATTTCACATGATGTCAATAATTCGTCACCTCTCTTAGCAAGGAATCGCCGGATTAGCAAAGAGTCCACTATATTATTATTATTATTATTATTATTATTATTATTATTATTATTATTATTATTATTATTATTATTATTATTATTATTATTATTATTGTTAGTAGTAGTAGTAGTAGTAGTAGTAGTAGTAGTAGTAGTTTTTATTTATTTATTTATTCAACATTTTTAATTGCATAATGGAATACAATCTCTGTTTCTCCTTGTTAAGAAAAGGTACTCAAAACTGTTATGTCCAACAGAACGCCAAGTTGTCTGCAACCAACCAAACTCAGTGTTGTTGTGGGTTATATAAGCAAAAGGCGCTCATGAATTGTTTCTAAATGTAATTAATTTTACTAAGTTTAGAGTAAAATTATACACGGTGTATGCTACAATAAAAATTATGTAAAAAATTGTACTGTCATTGGGTTTATATATCTGCATACAATTTTAGAGCTCTAGTTAGTATAGGAGTACAGGAAAGCATCTTATAATAGAACTTTTTTTATATTAAAAAAGTAAACGTTTAAAAGTACTTTTATAAATTGCGCTAAAAAGGAGAAAGTATTTTTTGGTGTTATAAAATGAAAAGGTCTGATTAAGACTGAAAGCATTGGGCACTCTTCAAAGCTTGAAGAGCTAGAGTTTTTTTTATTGTATATTAGGATATTACTTATCGTATTCAATGCCAAGCGTGCCCGATACCCTTTTAGTCTTATCCTATTATTGTCAGTTCACTCCGAAAAAAAATTGTTTTTATTGCATATTATAAAACCATTGTTTTTAAAACTTTTCCTTCATATTGCGTTAATACTGTATTCAACTAAAGAATGAATAAATTTAAAATTTTCAATATAAAATATAGGTCGATTTTATTTATCAATTTAACATGAATCAAATTACTATTTCTAATGAGTACGAAAAATAAATTAAATACTAGATATATGATCTATTCTAATTTTAACAAGGCCTTACACAGAGGAAGCATGAATGTTGCAAAACTTAGATGTAACAAACGGCCACAAAAGTTTTGGCCGGGATTAGTCGAAGTAATAATTCGTAAATAATTATTGTAACTGGTTATTTCATTCAGACAGTTCTTATGTTATAACTAGGATCGAATTTAGATTTGATGAGGCCGTAAGCTATTGAAGGTAATGGGGTCCTTTATATGTCCAACTGTTCTTTGTCAATGACAAATTGTTTGCACTGCAGTCTGCAGCTGCATGTTACATGTTCCCATGCAGAACGTAGGCACCCTATGTGCAGAAATGAGTAAATTAGTGATATCTTTAGGAGGGACCCCATTACTTACACGATAGAAGAATACACAAAACACACAATATAAATTTTACTTTAGTTGTTTTTTATCTTATATTTTGGAAATGTACATCCAGTTTCTTCTGTAAATTTTTGTGGGCCCTAAGATATAGTTTGTTAGTTTATATTTAAATCCGGCACTGGTTACAACTACGATCATTTCATAGCATATGTTTCTCCTACTTTTTAAAATTTAATCAACGTTGATCCATATATGTATATAGAGTGTTTTGCAGCGTACGGAACTAATAATACTATAAACTTGTAGTCATTCTGCACAAGATAACAAGATATTAATTGTTCTTGGTAATGGATAGCATTAAAACTCTGTCATATATAATTCCAGAAAATCTGTAAAAAAATTTTATAAAATATTCCATTGGTTGATTTAGTACCTAAAAGGAGGGGGCGAAAAAGGAGATTTCAAACTAGTTAATAACTAAAAGTTATATAATTTATGGAAGATTAATATTTTAAAATCACGGTTGTATCATAAAGGTCACAACCAGTGAGAAATTTTAGAAGTAAATGTTGATTTTGTGGCAACACATACCAAGAGAACTTGATGGTGCGTTAGAAAGCTTGAGTATCATTTCTTAACAGTAAGGATTAGTTTTTTGAACTATTTCCTTACAGTACCAACAACGTTCATATTTTCTCTCTTTCTCTTTCCTTTTCCTCTCCAACTTATCAACTAGCGGAACTCTTGTTAAAAATGTAATATGGTGTATTTTATTCATTTGCTTATTAATATAATTTTGAAGTGTATTGTTACGCACCTTCTGTGTTTTTCTCAATCTCAAGGGTACTGAATATTTCCATTGCTATGGTTGCATCTTTGTTTCCAGTAAGATTTAGATGTCACTGAGCTTCGTCATGGGTAGATTACAGTCTGTGTTTGTAACTTAAGAGCGACATCAGTGAACTCATATTTCAATTAAGGAGTTAAGTGACTTCAAGCATTGCTGTATAGTTCAGTTCCACAGAATTGCAGCTCTCGTAGGTCGTGATGTGTCAGTAATCCATTGATGAAGAACACGACAAAAGGCAGAATGTTTCCACAGCAGGCATGCCTCTCCGACGCATCGAAGGCAAGCCTACGCTCCCACACGACTGCCTTTAACACCTGCTCATCACCAAGGACGTTTTGTTGGTGTTGGAAGAGTCCTCAGTGGCGATCTTTTCTGAACATTTGCGGAACCTTATCATCCAACAGAAGAACGCGTGTTCTCGCTCCTCTAGGGTAACTCAGCACACTATAGTGTACATAGGCCTTCTACCTTGTACTGCAAGGTCTCAGGACCTAAAGCCTATTGAGAACTCGTGGGACATAGAGGAGCGATACCTAAGTGCCAGTCGAGTTTCCGCAACTATCGCTCAGTTGGATCAAGATATACACCAAATGAAGGATGCAATCCTTCAGCCAGTCCGTACAACATCGGTGTAATTATACAGGGTGTCCCAAAAGTAATGGTAAAAAATGAAACCACAGATTCCTGGCACCAAAACAAGTAAACAAAAGTTTATATAACATATAGTCCTGAAATGAATAAGGGCGGAGCTAGACAGCTTCGAATGTGGGGGAAAGGAACTTCATACTTGGCTATTGGAATAATGATCGGAACTAGAAAAGCGGGTCAAAAATACATAAATATCATATCGGCTTGTCCTATTAAACACATGTTCAAATGTTTGACATAAGTGTGCAAGGGATTCCCCATACCTCGTCTGGGGATTAATGGAATGACTTTCTGGAACGGGTAATGCAACGGTGCAATGAAGATAGACAAAATACAGTACGAAGTTGTGATACATGGATGAAAGCAAAATGGTGGTCAAAGCAAAGCCTGCCAGCATGGTTGTACTAACCGCAGGGACAGTATGGAAATTAAAGGATGTCTTACAGGGGGGGGTGAATTGTGCATCCGAGAAAATTAACATGTGGAAATTCAAAACTCATAGAAAACATCCAGTTCTACAAAGGGCATTTCCCTCTCATCCCCCTGGCAATTCTTAAACTGATCAGGGTCAATGGAATGTGGTAATACTCAGAGATAATGGGAGTAGCTGTAGTTGTTCACAATACAGACATTCTGTGAATTCCTATATGACGTATAAAGAATCTCTAGCGCAGTTATGTAACATGCGGTTAACAGTTCAAGCCGATATGATTTTTATGTATTTTTGAACCCATTTCCTAGTTCCTATTATTATTCTAGTAGGCAAGTGTGATTCCTTTTCCTCACTTTCGGAACTATCTAGCTCTACCCATGTCCATTTCCGGACTATATGTCATATAAAATTTTTTGATTGGGCGCCAGGAACCTGTGGTTTCATTTTTTACCATTACTTTTGGGACACCTTGTATATTGATAGTCCTACGCTGGTATCGACATGAAGAGAGGGCGTTCTTTGTATAAAGCAGATGTGTGCTCCATAGCGTTTTACAGGTACTCAATGGGCTCAAATCCTAAAAGTTGGAGAACATGGAAGATTTTGAAAGTCTGTATTGTGCGTCTTGAACCGTTTGTACATAGAGTGCGCACGACGCCTGCGTGGATAGAGGTCGAGGTCTGCACGGACCGCAATTTTTAGTCCGGGCCCGGTCAGTGAATTTATAATGTGAGGCTCTACTCGAGTCTCAAAGCCTTTAGGCCCAAGACCGGCCCGAGCTCCTGTCAAAATAAAATGAGCCCGAAATAAGTCCGAATTAATAATAACGCAAAATTGTATTTTTATTTACAACAATTAGAGGTTCAATTTTTCAGTTTAAAAGCTTACATGATTCAGAGAAAATAACGAAATAAAGGTCATCGTTTACACTTACTAACTATATGAAATATCTAAAGAAAGTGGTAATTTATATAAATTTTGTCTCCTTTAACCTCGGTGCATAATCGAGAGACATTAAACGAAATGTTTTATTTCATTTCATTTATATAAATTCTCATGAAATGCCGAACTTGAAATGTATACTCCAAACATTTAAAACAAAAGTCAAAGTGTGCAAATTCTTACGCAAATGGATCCGTACTGAACTCAATCAGACAGTCCTCAAAACAGTCATTATCGATTGCTGTGAAAAAAAAGGAATGAAATTCACACTTTGGCGGCTCAAATTTTGATTCACAGATAAGCTAAGTATGTTTATTGCTGTTACTTTTAGTTTTCCACTACACAGCTTTATTCTCAATTGCACAATGATAATAATCAGAGTTTCAGTGTGGGCGACTCAAGTTACAACTTTAAATGTACCTTAAAAGTTCTCCAGAAAGAATGGTCCGATAATATTGTTGTACAGTATATTTACAAAGTTAAACGCAAAAAGGCCCAAGATATATGGTTGTATATTTAAAAATTTACGGCCCGAGCCCGGACCAAGCCCGAATTGATATATGCTTTGTAGGCACGAGCCTACCCACAGGCCATGTCTGGCCTAAACCCGCGGATTCGGCCCGAACCCGTGCAGGCCTCAACTATGAAGACACCATACAATGAGGAAAGAAGTTGAACACGGGAATACCCAGTCTACTAAGGGACTGCGATATCCTACACCTAGTCACGCGTTAGTCTACAATCACCAGCGTACCTATGCTCAAGAACAGCGTTTATGACGTCTGAACGTGGCGGTCCGAGTTCGTATAAACGCCATTTAGCAAATTAGAAAGTCGTCTGAGATTCAATACTGCGTGAGTAACATTTAACCAATTTTACGGGAGAGAAAAAAATGTTTAAAAACTAGCTTCAGCTTCATTATACGCGGTATTAATTTTAGGGAATAACAGAGCCATTTGTAGTGACATAGGTGTACTACTTAACCCTATAATGCATATTGTATCATATTTGATACAAAATAAATTATGGCTAGTATTAAAGTTCAGGTCGTGACCTGTATCATAAATACATATTGTATCATATCTGGTATTTCTCCTGAGCACATAGTTCACCATATATCCTTTAGATGCTTCAGTACAGAGAGAAAAAAGTCGTGCGCGTGCTTAGCGAAGGTGAGAATAGAAGAGTTTATGGGTCGTCTACTCTGAAGGACAAAGAATAGTTTCGAAGTTGCAAAAATTCAAGTTCATGAAGTAAGTTTCCTAATTGTTTTTACGTAGCTATAATTTGATTTTGTACGAGAGAGGAACATGAACTGTTGATGCATAATGTATCATAAGTGATACAAAGTATTTTTATATTTTAGCACGAAAAATTACTTTAGGATATTCCTCTATTCGGATATTAATTAGAAGTATCTTATCATATGACTGTATATTATTTCACTTAAATACAAAAAATCATGGACTGTAGGGTTAGCCAGATTGTGCGCCATCCTATACTGATTCTAACGGTGTCAAAAACTGAAATTCGCCAAAATTGGAGATACGTGGTGTTGAATTTCAGACGACGTAATGTTGTCATATATGTCATCTGCTCGCACTGTAGTGTGTCTGTTTAGCCACACTCTTCTGCCACCGAGGCTGCGGTGTCTCAGTAGTACAGCGTTCACCTCTGGTGCATGGGGTCCCTGGTTCGATCCCAGTTCGCGCCAAGTGAACTTTGTGGTGGACAAACACCATATGCGTGGGTTTCCGAGGGGTTCTCCCGTTTCCTCCCACTTCATTCCACCATTTCCTTTATTTCTCATCCTCATCGTCTCCTTTAGCCTAGCCGGCATAATCGTGGGACGTAAAACTCAAAGATTTCATTTCATTTTACTCTTCTACCACGCAGTAATGTCGCGTTTCAGCCTTCGTTTTATTCGCTCAGCGCACACGCTATCGTTTGTGCCCTTCACCTTAGTTCCTGCGATGTATCCTTCACCTTAGTTCCTGCGATGTATATGGGTTTGTCATCACCGGCTTCTATGTCCGGGTGTGCTTGAGCACCTAATGGGATTTCCGGCAAATATTAATATATCATACATCCACGAAGTGAAGTAAAAATCCTGAATCATTACACCAGCATACTTTCTCCCAGTTTTCTATGTTTCAATTTTCATGTCCGTTGCATCAAGCAAGTTGCGGTTTTGCTGAATTTTGGAGAGAAGCGGTGACGGTCGAGATGTCTGCTGGATTAGCTCCAAAGGACGGCACGTGCTGTTGAGTTAGTCAGGTGGGTAGTCAGCTTTTCAGCTATTCCACTATGCTACGCCTGTCATCCTGTACCAGTTGCTGGTGACTCGATTTCGATAATCAACTTTGCTTCGTCTTCTTCATTTTTGCCGATAATTCATCGCTTGTTCTTTCCACACCTGTTTTGATATATTCGTACTACACTCCACTAGTGCAGCCGTTTATATGATCAAGGCATTAGCCCTTCGTTTATCTGACCTGTGTCAAATACTGATAAATCTTCACCTTTACTCATAATATTCCAACTCGAATTATTGATCGATTACAGAGGTCTGTAGCTATGCACTAGCAGGACATGCGCTGGCTCATCATCAAACTCACGTGGTAACAAGGTCAACTCTACGTAGTAAACAAAAAAGTAGCTTGGTCGTAATTCAGTGACAGCTTGGTCTTTATAAGTACAATGATAAGTACAATATACTTTTTTTTTGCTGAAAATATTTAACTATATGATACACTCGATTATTTTCAGAGTCTTAACACACTAAGTGACTTTTAGTTCCGAACTTCGCCAACAAACGTTAAAAACTATATCTTGGAAACGAATAATACGTGTAATTAAATTGAATCAAAATTTAGATAGATCATAAGAAAATAATTTTAAAGATTTAGATGTCCATTTGGAGGGGTAGGATAAAACTGGATTTCTAGCCTAATTCTTATCTATTATATACAAGTGTCCTCTTAAATACTAATCCGAGTTCATAATTTCATCCTACTTTCTCATTGCTGATTTGAAATTTTCCACCTTTCTATCTTGACAAATGAGTGGAACATCTGGCTTCTTGATTTTGATTGATGGACACTTTTGTGCGGGATGATCCATGAGCAGGGCGATGACACATATTGAGATGGCAACACCTATTGGTCGGAGAGATATGTATTATATTTGTTGCTATAGAAATCTTATATGTCCATAATCATATATGATTTTAACTATAGCAAAACACATAATTTTGATATAAATATGTTTCAAACAAAGGAGCTGTTTTAGTTTGATGTTTTATCACAGATGACAGCCAAGGCGGGTGGTAATATAGCTGTAACTTAAGGTACCTTGCCAACCTTACATGTATCTTGAAAAATTGTTACCAACAAAGATGCACAAGATATACAAATTATTTTGTGTAATACCCAGAAAAATAATGCAAATCTTTCAGGGAATTTATTCATTTTATTTTCGTTACTATATAGGTTTTGGGCGGGCATCATAAAGGAGGAGGAAATTTGCTCTGTGAGCCAGTCCACTCCAGTTTTTGTCCAACGGTAAACATAACGAAAATTGGTCATTGTACGGAAGGTCGAATAAGTTCTAAATAAAGTGTACGGATTTATCGTAAGATTATCTAGGCACTAGAATATGATAGACCTCAGAATATTATGGTTAATTTTAAAGTTTCTGATTCCTGTGACTGAAACTCACAAAGTAAGCGAACCTGATATTTCGTGTAGGTAATTTCCATTCTTTAATATTCATTTAGAGTTGAACGTCTCCTTTTAGCTTTAATTCTGTAGAAGACGTGGATTTACAATTTAATAGCAGATCCGAATTATATGATTCTCACTAAGCCTCCTTAACAAAATCAAAAACACTAACCTCTTAGAGCCCTTCCGCTGGTCGAATCTTTGGTTCACGGGGTCTTGGGTTCGATTCCCTGTGAGACAGCGTTAAAATTTGGTTCAGCGACACTGGTTCAGATTCCACCTTAAATTGTAGATCGATATCTCATATAGCCTCGGTCCTGAAGAGAAACGCCAAACTTAAGAAAACTAAGAATGAAACAAGCTAATAATTATTTCAGAAGGGACCATTCAACTTCCACAAATTTTATTGTATGCATAACACCTATGGAGATGAAGACAATCATGACTTACCTCTGAGCTTCCATAAATGGACCATTTTGTATGGTGCTCACAGCTGATGATAATACGGAGTATGTTGTGTTACTTAGTTCCATCCTACAAAAGAAAATTTCTTCAAAGAAGGTCTTTCATGTAACATGCTGTACAAATAATAAGGAATATATGGAAGGAAAGAGGGTTTCGGGGATCAAAACTCTTCCTTCAAGGCTTTAAGGCTTGAAACCAAATACTATCAATAGAACTATAAAATAGAATTTCGAAAATTTTATATAGTCGTTGTCAGGGCCGGATTTAGAGGGGTGCACGTGTACTCCCCTTCGTTGTAAATATACACTATCTGAAATGAGAAACTAGCAATGAAAATAGCAACACTTTCCGAAACTTTCTGTTATCATGTTTCCGTTTGGAACTTAAAATAAAGTAGACATTTGCAAAGGGAATAGTTTAAGTCGATTTTCGAAAGATTAAAGGAAAAGGATTCACCAAGCAAAATAATATAACATTTGTCAAGTAGGGAAGAAAACAGAAGCCAGGAGAGAAAAACATTTTTTCCTGCAATCACTTGCGACCCTCTTTAAAATACTTTCCTCAGTTCTATGCATCAGTGTTGTCAGGGGGTAAAGAACATTGTCACATGACACTTTGAAGAGTTTCCGTGTGATTGGTTATTTTGGTAGTTATTGATGCACCCTCCCTCAGACAATCCTGGATCCGGCCTTGGTCGTTCTTATACTATTACTATTTTTAAAAATAATCATGCACTATATTCTGAAAGTAAGTATAACGGTTGTAAATTAGGCTGGCGTAAGTTAACTTTTGCTTGCCGTAAATTGAGTATCATGCGAATAGTGTTGTCTGAGCAGTACACGGAAAATTTCTAAGGGTTAGGAATTCGTAAAGGATGCTTGAATCAACGGATTACGATTACTTCACAAGACAGAAAGGCATCAGACATCGCTCTGTAATTAACTTTCAGGTACATTACTCCTAGCATATTTTCTACGAATATCGTTGCATCATTTACTGAAAATATCTTATGTAATGTCAGATACTTAAATAATCGGTAATCTAGAAAATGACTAAACAGCATTAATTTGTTATAAACATAATCTTGACTTTTACGTTTAAAACTTTGACAATTACGTGAGAAAGATCATAAAAATGAGATTACAACTACAGTATTTATGTGAGAAGTTTTTCTAAATTCTGCACTTGACTTCAACACATATTTCCACTTGTCTCCTCCGAAGTTTTATTCCTCTTTTGACACTTGTATTAACTAAAAATTTATACTATAGTTGTGTTTTCTAAGACACTATCTGCGGATGTGTCGATTAAACTTCAGTATATACTAAGCAAATTTCATATTAAATAGGATTCAGTTTTTCTCAGATGGTTACACAGTTAATTCGGTAGTGAAAGTTTTAATAACGCGTGCAGTTATACATTGTTTAATTTTCTATAATTTGTTCAATATTGTATCTTCAATAAAATTAAGATGGTACAATGTATGCTTTCCTTAATTGACTTTACTGAGAAGATGGATATTAAACTAATACATACCACTGTAACTAGATAAAAGTACACAAACACGAGGGAAATTACGAAAAACATAGGGAGGAAGAAATAGAGAAAATGTGTGGAAGTTGAATAGAAAACAAAGCAGCAATGCGTAAGAGTTGGGTATAGCTGTACAGTTGGCTAAACTGTAGAGTATTACACAGTAATTATTGGTAATTAGTTGTATACACGCGAACAAAAGTGCATTCACACTTCCAGTTTTTTACATCCTTCAACGTTAGGTAACCAACATTGCACGCAGGATTAGTTGGTTGAAAATTAAATAAGGCGTTCTAAGTAAGCCTATAAAACTACGGCATTACTACAAGTGACAAAAATACAGTATAATACAGATTATGTAGTAATACTGCAATCGAACATGTTTAATGAAACAATAGAGGTAGTACATTTAAGCAAGTTCAGTGATTATGGCACCAATTCAACTGTGTAAATGTTCTGCTTTTAAGTCGGAACGATAACTGGAATGTTACTGGTTCTGCGATTGTTGTGGTAAAACACAATTGAAATCTTTACGTAGTGGTGAAGAGCAGTATGTGCTAAATGTGTTTAATCAGTTTTGTTTACTAACGAATATTTCCTTTTCTTTGTTTAACTTTCGAGTTTTTTCCTGCTGTTAATACACCGCACAAAACAGGATTGTCAGAATGCACGTGTAGCCCCCATAACTTGCTCCCTCCCCCTGTGCGAGAGTGTGAGTGATGTATCCTCAACCAATCACAGTTTTGAACAGCGGAAAGATACAAATAATTTTGTTTATCTCTGTTTAGAGGTAAGCCGGAACAGATAATAGTTCTTTGGAGAAAATCTCTCCCATTTCTCCTCCACCGGTAATTCTCACCCTGTTAATGATGAGTTCCGGTAATTTTTCTTCCAGAAGAAAAAATATTGGCTAACACTACGTATATTGTTACTTTGGTCTAAATGCATAAATTTTTCAAATAGATGCTCGGTATCTAGGGCCATGCTTTGCGAAATGGGTTAGGCTCTGAAATATGGCTAGGATTACATTTAAAGAAAGTAAAACATTAGATGAACAGGACAAATATAGTGTAATGTACATTGAAACCTATCAATACGTACTGCCCACAAGAACCACTTCAAACAATGGAATGTATATTTTCTTACCTTAAACATTAGCAATAACCTAGTTGTAATTTAAAAAAAAAATGCTTGCCACTGCTGATTGTGTGTTTGTGGGAAGAAGAAACAAATAGGAAGAAGGGCTTCACATAAGAGATCTCCTCCGGAAGCATTTATATTTATATAATCCAAAATGAAACCTAACAAAATGATGGAGAGCTTAATTAGATATCTTACACTCTGATAATTCTGATCTCTTCATCGATGTGTGATCTAAAAGACCATTAATCCAAAACTCGCTGAGATATAACGTTTTCCATTTGATTTAGGTCAGAAAAACATGTTTTGGACTATTACCAAGGCTATTTTTATGAGAGAAAGGAAGAACATTTTGAATCAAAGCTTATTCTCAAATATACACAATGTATATTTCTGAAGTATTCCTGTAGAGATGAATAATTATAACATGTGGTCTCTGCTTGAATCCTGTTCGAGAAACAGGATCTTCTTTGTGCATTAGTGACGACGCTAGCTTTAATTTATTGTGACCCAACCTAGAAGAAGAAATATTTTTCGGTTTCAGAAATAGTTTTATATTACTTGCGATATTACTCGAGGTTGGTCCAAGTGCTGACTATCATTTTAAACAGTACAAACGTTTCCTCACTGTGATCATTTTATGAATACAAAATGGGAAATTAAAATATTTTACATTACATTTCCCTAACTTGAAGGGCTCGTGAGACGCTATATTTTAGGCAGAAATTTTGATCCCCTTCCACCTTTACGATAGG
Organism: Thermobia domestica; assembly: GCF_964235325.1. NCBI lineage: Eukaryota > Metazoa > Arthropoda > Insecta > Zygentoma > Lepismatidae > Thermobia > Thermobia domestica. The sequence goes on from NC_137471.1 coordinate 53,899,661, forward strand.
TAATTTAATGAAAATAACATGATAAAATCCTGGCCTGACCCAAGTGAAATGTTCAAAAAGTCACTTCTAACGCTTCAGCCATTTTCTCATAAACAGAACCTTTAAAAAAACGCTGAGTCACATAACCACTAATTTTTAAAAAGGAATTTATCTCCCTAACTTTAGAGTCTCCTAAGATACTCTGTGTTTAGCATAAGTTTTAAAACTCCTCTCTACATCAGGATATGCATTTTCATAAAAGTGACATAATAAAACCTCGTTTAAGGAGGTACTAGCTATGTTGAACAATTCATTTCAAATGACTCAGCCATTTTCCCGTTATGATGTAAGAGACACACTGATTTCATTTTAATGATATAGATATGTTAAATACATAGCACATTAGGTAGAAGAGTCATAAGATCAATGTAGGACATAAAACATGGCTTCAGTATTTTTGCTGGTTGTTAAGCTGTATATATATCCTTTGTCAAATGAAAGTCTTATATGCCTCCATGATATTACCAATACTTCAGAATTTGATAAACGACAATCAATGTGGGGTAGGAGGGATGAAATATGCCAAGAGAAATAATGAAAGTAACAAATGATACGACATAAAGTTAATCATATTTTTAACATCTCATGATTATGCCCTTTAGGCTAAAGGAGGTGGATAATCAATTAAAGTAAATGATTGAGAAATTATTTTTTTGTGTTCTTCCACCGGGAATCGAACACGTTAATCAAGTTCTGTTATCACCTTATACTCGAAGTTTGATCTATTTTCCCCCTGTTTTGTGTGTTGATAGAAACGGAGAAAGTAATATACAGGGTGTTTCAAAACAACACCGATAACATTTGGAAGGTGATTTCTGACACCAAGAGAAAAAGTACAGACCAACCTGGGTGCACAAATGCTTCCTTTCGGAGTTATAGGCTGCTAAAACATGAAAAAATGAACTTTAAAGGTTCATAGCTCCAACACTATGAGACTTATCGTAGTCGGGTCAAGACTTCCCTTAGGAACTAGCATGTGCCCTATTCAAATATCCAAGTTTCAGACTCCTGCGGTACTTCCAAAACAATTTTTATGGAGATAGTTGGTGAGTACAAATTATATGTCCATAGCCAAACTCCCTCTATAAAAAATGTTGCGTGAGTAGCGCAGGATTATGAAACATATATTTTTGGGTAGCGCACATATTAGTTCCTAAGTGAAATATTATCCGACTACGGTAGGTCCCATAGGAGCTCTGGATATTTAAATTGCATTTTTTCATGTTTTCGGCAGTCTATAACTCCAAAAGGAAGATTTGTGCACCCAGGTTAGTCTATACTTTTTGTCTTGCCTTGGTGTAAGGAATCACATCCCAAACGGTCTCGGTGTTGTTTTGAAACATCCTTATTGTATGTATAAATGTGTTTTTCTCAGGCATTCTGCTTGAGGGCCTTTCGACAACCCGGACTTAGGCAATCTCTCCCTTTACTGAAGAAGCTAGGGTAAACTATAACCAAGAAAATTCTGTAACTTTTTGTGAGGCCTGTGTTCAATTGGCCCTCATACCGTGAGTTGAATTCAAATGAGGCGAAGGTTTGTTGTTGGTGTATGTATATTCAACATACTATCTGGTTGTGGCAGTTCATTACACCGTGAACTTGCGTAAGGACACAATGTATATGGGACCTCCACAAAGCGTCACAAGGGCGTGTATGCCGTACGAGTTCAAACTGGGCTCGAACGCGTCTGCAGCAGGGCAAAAGATATGTCAGGTCTTTGGCGAGGGTGTCGTGACTACGCAGACAGTGCAGCGGTGGTTTAACAATTTTAAGAACGGTGACGAAACAGTCGAAGACATATCATGTGCCGGAAGACAAATACATGTACAAAATGAAGATCTTCAGGCAGCAATTGAGTTGAACAGTGGCTAGACATGTGAGGAACTGGGACTACAATTCAGTGTGAGTAGAGAAACCATTCGGCAACACCTCCATCAAGTTGGGAAGCACTACAAGTTGAGTCGATTGATCCCACATGATTTGACTCCGGCCCAGAAGGCAATGTGACCAGACATCTGAGTTTCTTCGCTGTCTAGTCTGAGGAAGGAGCCATTTCTGGACAGGGTGTTGACATGTGATGAGAAGTGGGTTCTGTACGAAGCTCCACGGCGCCGTCATCATTAGTTAGCATCCCATTAACCGGATCCAAAACAGCCGAAACCAACACTGCACCAGAAAAAGGTTATCCTGTGTGTTTGGTGAACTGCTCGCGGCATCGTGCATCGGGAACTGCTACGAGCTGGTCAGAGCATCAATGCAACTGTGTACTGTCAGTAATTGAACCGTGTTCAAGAAAAACTCAAAAATCTGATGTAAGCACTTCTGAATCGCAAAGGGATCTCCTGTGGCTAGGATGACCTGGGACACCATTCTACGCCTTGAATCGGAAACACTATTACATCCACCATACCCCCAGATATTGTACCGGCCGATTGTCAATTGTTCCATTCCCTGGAATCACTTTAGAGGACGCCTGTTCAAATCCCTAGTAGAAGTATAGCCTTCCAGACCGTAGGCATAAATTCGTCGATGCTGATGGGGACTATTTTTGATCTTACAGGTAGGCTACGTCGTAGGTGAAAAAGCGATTGATCTTCGAAGGTGGTGGGTGAAAAAACGAGAGAACTTTCTTGGTTAGTCATCCTTGTGTAGGATACTTCCTTCAGGAAATAGTGTCTCAGTACAGTTAGTGTAGCCCACGAGGTGAGAAGTGCATTTTAAAACTCGAAACGAGGCGAGAAATGTTACAGGTCTCGTAGACAACATTAGTTCACTCAAATCTGCATGATCACAGTATAAAGACAATAAAATGATTGTAAATACCAAGGATCTTATAAAATAGAGGATCTGCCCTTACAACAAAATCTTGAAACCATACGTCACAGTTTCGTCACCCCTACTCTGCCCACTCCGCCCAATAAGATCGCAATGTTTTGAGCCAACAATCATGGCGGAAACGAAAGTAGCCAATCAGATGATGGCAGATACGAGAGTAGCCAATCAGACGTGCCGATGCTCGGTTGTTTTTCGGCTTCATCGATTTAATAGGATGAAGATACATATGGGCAGATCCTCTATTTATAACATCCTTGGTAAATACAATGAAAGAGGCTTTATCAACATTTAAAGATACACAAATCATTACACAATGTACTCAAATTATAAATACAGTTTAAAAGTAGATCTTGCAGTTTAATATGTTAGAATCGTACCCTATGTCATACATAATTTAAAATGATCTGAATACATAGTACATTCTGAATTTTTAATTTCTTCTTGTAAATAGATTAGATAAGAAATAAACAAGGGTCCGAAGTTAAATCCTAGCCATACGTCATTACCTTATTGAATGGCTCACGTTTATATTATTTATGCAATAATATTACCCTGTTACTCTGCTCAAATTATTTATGTAATATTCAGTTATTTTTTAAAGAAAATAATTTTCATGTTGAAAAGTAATGCTGCTACTGTCTACATGAATTGATTTTTAATGGAGCACTTTTGTTTAATATTAGATTAACTGTATATTACTATTTCTGTTACAGCACTTAAAGCTTTAAAAGAGATCAGAGGTTTGGTCAGTATTTTTCCATTTCATTGTATTTTGAAGATTTACCTTGTTAAAATCACTTATTACATAATAGTTCCGCACTGTAAATGACTTTCATGTTCGTTTGGGTATGAACGTTGATTAAGGAATCTGGGTGATATGTATCTTTTTTAATCTCTCTCTATATATAAACGAAAACGACTATGTTCGTGACTTCATATCTCTTGAATCACCACACCGCTCTCGATAAAATTTTCAACATAGATGAGCCTTTTGCCTGGGATGCTTTTTATCATTTTACTTTGACGGTGCAACTTAGGGAAGAGAGAGAGGTGGAAATGTTTTAAAATGATGCAAAATGACCGATATTAGTGCCGAATCTATAGTTTTCGGAGTCGCTGACATGAACAGTAACACTTCCGATGCCGTTTAAATCCAAATTTACCCATTTATGTCCAAAATGAAACTATTCTCCCCGTGCGAAGAGCGGGTATTCTGCTAGTTAATGCTAATTGAGGCGCTTAGAGAATAAAGGTGTTATGTTTTTTGATTTGTTGAATTCTGGCGGTTTATGCACGTGTTATATGTTAGTCAGGCTACATAACACACAGAAAGTGATTCCTCGTCCCAGTGAAGAGGTTGGGAATCGATGAACAGTGTATGTTAACAGACATAGTTGTGAAAGTCAATTTTCCCGAAATGTACAATTTGTTACATAACACTTTTATCCTCTAAGCGCTTCAATTGTTAAACAATTATATGGCAAGTAAAGACTATTTACTATTACTTAGTGCCCCAAGTGGAAGCTCAGTATATACTTAACACGTCAGTGCAAAGCATGATAAGGGACAAAATAATATTTTCTGTATTGAATAAATATGTAGTACAAAACAGATAGCAAAAAAGTTACAATAAAACTGAGACAATCAAACGTAATCGTGCAGCTACTTCAGTTACTTTGGCAGCTTTTTACACAGTTCTTCACTTGATGAAGCAATCACATCAATTACTGTTTATTTTTTTACATTCTGGAATAAATCTTTTTCTATAAACATAAAAAGTAAAGGAGACAAATGGTTTTGACTTATCGTAGAACGCAAAGGCCCGTTACGGACTGGAAGGGCCTTTGCTAAGTACGAAGTGTTACTGGCTCACCGTGTCGTACTGATATGACAAGGGGAGGGGGTGAGAAGACTTGGAAAGACGAACTTAGACTTCCGTAGTCTTTTGGGTAGGAAGACTCAAAAAAGCATTTGCGATAGTGAAAATTCGACCAAGGCCTACAGTTCCTGCTTCTCATGACCCCTGCGGGGCCCCTCGGACCTCGGGCCCTTGGCGATCGCCATGTAGCCAACATGGCCAGTCCGGCATTGATGCTACTAAAACACAAATGTCACTATTTGACCTCAAGAGGAACAAACTTTGCATTAGTACTATTAAATACATTCGAATTTCATTATTTGAATAATTTTTCTGTTCTTATTCTAATATCCAAATAATTGTCGTTATTCGAATATTCAAAGAATCCACAATTCGAAGAATCGTACTCAAATAATGAATTATTCGAATTTTAACACCACTACTCGAAACCAAAAACTTTCATATTTATCTTTTAGGCTCTACCATAACCCAGTACTCGAAAAATTGTTTCCAGGCCTAATGCCATTTCTGAAGACCAGGAAACGCAATAATACAAATACAATTTTACATATAGGCTTGCATGTTTTATCGTGCGAAGTAAAAGGCATACGAAAGTAATAATATTACATTTTTAAGAGGCCTAATCACTGCGAAATTAAAATACCGCTAATTTTTTATTAATTATATGATATCTTCAAATAGATAAAAGATAATCGAAATGTGGAACAAGAGCATCCTAGACAATATTATTTTGCATGAGATACCGGTACCGATTTTCTAAACGGCTGGAAATAGAAAGCAGGTATGTGGATCGTGATAAATGTATCACATGTAAAATAATATTTTCTAGCGAGCTCTTGTTCCACTTTTCGATTATCTTTTATCTATTTGAAGATACATAATTACTATAAAATTAGCGGTATTTTAATTTCGCCGTAATAGGACCTCCTTGCTTCTTTCAGTGAAATTAAGAAGAGTGAGAGAGAAAACCATATGTGATTATCATATGATTATCATATAGCTATGGATTGGAGCCTAATTACCGTATGTTTACTGAGGGTCAGTTTACATGTCCTTTTTTCTTCGTAGTAATAGCTGCTGCTTTATCAATTTTCTTCACTGTATCTGATGTCTCCCACTAGCTAATTATCCAATGACTAGAGAATTATCCATATTATCGACTGGAGTACAATGACTCTATAGGCATAGGCATTGTATTATATTTTTGATTGACTCCATATTTAAATCAAGTCCTGTTCGCTGGTATTATAAAGTGTTTGTACTCTTCTGTAATTGCAGAAATATTACCGTAATTTCAAAAGAACAAATAAATATTTTTTATCTCTAAAGTATTGTCTGGCTGTGTTTGAGAAGGCTATGTGGTAATACTTACCACTCGTCCAACACATTATTAGCAGTGCGTCAATATGTTATTGAGCCGTTCGTCGGTCGATACATTGTGCCACACCTACACGGCCATTTACTTGAAAATTAGACATGGATTAGGCAGTTCCTTTCAACCTTGAACTATTTTTTTTCGTTCGTGCTTTTGTAGTATTCATCAATTCAAAGGTGACTCCTTGCTTCATCAGTAATCGTCTTTCAAACAACACAAAGAAAGGAATTTTTGCATGGGTGTTTTTTGTTTATTCGTAACAGAAGATCTAATTGTTGCTAATATATTTTAAGATTAACCTAACGGAGTCCTACACAACCGAATGATATTTCATTTGCGCTGGATATTAGAGGTTTATGCGAGGAGCACTCAAAAAGTTTCCGGAATTTTGGTGTAGCTCTTTATTACCACAATATAAATACAGATTTACTTAATCGCCTTCAAAGTTGGTACCTTAGGAACACACACACACACACTTGTCCCAGAGCTCCTGTGATTGGTGGAAACACCACGAAGGTACTCTTTTGGTATCTTCCGAAGTTCACCAGTTGCTTTGGTTTTGATCTCTTCTACGTTGGCGAAATAAAAAAAAAAGGCCAATTTTTAGCTTTGAGAAGAGCTAAACATCCGATAACGCTAAATTGTTTTTAAGGCTATTAAACTTTCTGAATCAGATATTCCCCAATTTGCACATGAACTAGATGTTGGCGCGTTGCTCAATTTGTGAAATTGCATCAACTGATCACTTTGCAGTCCTCCGTTTCGCTACACTACTCGTACACTGCTTGTTAAGACGTGTTCACACTTGTTAAATTCAGAATTAGGCAACTTAGGGATTGTATTGCACAAGATTCATTATGATTGCATCACAAATGCCAGAACTATAACAACATTCCGGGGAACTTTTTGACTCTCCCTCGTATTGAAACTTAATATTCTACAATTTTATTAGCATTTAACGAAGAAGATGTCCAAAAATAAGGTATATATAGCGATCAATAGATCTCATTAACCTGAACAATATTATATGACTGAATGCAAAAGCCCAGGCGTAATTTTTGAGAAAATTGACAAAAATGAGTTTGTTTGTAATTGATGTTTTAAAAAAGAGAATCACACTACCTGTTAAGGTGTAACTGAAACTGAAGTATACTCTTATCATGCTGTTTTGTATGACATTAGCAAGATGGCAGCACATAGTGTGATTAATAAGATATAGGTAAAAATAATCATTAACTCTTAGAGAAACCCAATGTATGGCGTTATAAAGCATGTACTTCGTAGTCCGAAATGTTTCACCACGGGTTTTGTTGGACAGACTACTACATTATACGAGAGTGATTCAGAAAATAATATCTCAAAGTCCACTACTTTGTCAATAGTACTGCAAACATTCTGAACTGTTTATCATTAATGTACTGATGTTTAAGCTATAGAATGTCACTTGTTTCACCTTCCTATCTTTTCTCACTCGAGAGCAATGGAGCAATCCATGGCATCCAGTGGTGATGTATGGTTGAAATAGCGGGCTGTCATTGAACTTTTGACTGCGAAAGGTTAGCGTTCATCGCCGGCGACGAGTCGCGGATACACCAGTACAACCCGAAAACGAAGCTTCAATCGATGGAGTATCGCCATATGTCCTCTCCTCCGCCAAAAATGTAAAGTTGTTCCATATGCTGGCAAAGTGTTTATTGACATTCTGCCTTATCCTACCTATAGTCCTGATCTTGCACCCTGCGACTTTTGACTCTTCTCCAAACTTAAGAATCACCTTCAGGACCAACGCTGCAGTTGTGAGGCGGAGGTGGATGTAGCAGTTCGGCATTGGTGTTGCCAGCAGCCACCACAATTCTTCGTCGACGGCACGAAAAATCTTGTTTCGAATTGGCGGAAGTGTTGCCCGTAATGGGGACTATGTTGAAAAATGATGCCACGATTTGTAGCTGACATTACAAGCTTTCCACTGATGCCCGTATCGGTGTTATCTGCCAAACACAAATAAAGGTATCACCTTGGAAGCATTACTTTCTGAATCACCCTCTATGTATAATGCACATGTTTACATACAATCACTATGCAACGTAGTCTAGCAAGGCATATGATACTAATTTTCAATTTAATAGAACTCCACTTTAAAATGCTTTCTTTTTGGGGTTTACGCTTATAGACATCTTCTGGAAAATCTCAGTCGATACACCAGCAATATCCAGCTCGCATACTTTCAACCCACTCTCTACTGTAGTGCTCTCCACATGTGGTAATGTCCTGATGAAACTGTTCTCCATGTTCATAACTTACTGCACCAAGGTTTTGAGGGAAGAAGCCTAGATGTGATGGTGAAAATTATGATTTTACTGACATTTTGTATATCTTGAGTTAAAAACTATACACCATGTTGCTAATAATGGCTTCATAATTTTTAGTTTTTACATTTCCAGGAGAACCTCAACATACAAATTTAAAAGATAGCCAAGCGGATTTCCCAATTTCGGAAAATTTAATTTCAAGGGTTTCACCCTGCATGACTGCTTAATCTATGGACCAACAGACATTCCTTTAAATTTTGTTTCATTTAAAAATGATAATTTCTCCTTGAGGTGCATGAAAGTATGTATACCTTCTGTAGCTGATTTAACAAAAATCTTGATCAAATAAAAAAAAAAAAAGAAAGAAAAAAAAAAGAAAAGAAAAGAAAGAAATGAAATGAAATCTTTGTTTTACGTCCCACGGTTATGCCGGTTAGGCTAAAGGAGACGGTGATTATGAGAAATGAATGAAATGGTGGAATGGAGAAAGTGGGAGGAAACGGGAGAACCCCGAGAAAACCCACAAGCACGGTGTTTGTCCACCACAAAGTCCACGCGGCGCGAGCTGGGATCGAACCACTGTCAAAAAAGACACATTAATGATTCACAATTGATTTACGAGACATGTCCTTGGTGTCAGGAATTACATTTTGTCTTCGGGGCCAGGACTTATAAGCGTAGTGGTTTCCTTTGTCACGGTTATCCCCCTCACATAAAATACGAACTTGATATATCCTTGTTACATTCTTGTGAGAATACCAATAACTCTCAAGTTCCCACACACGTGCTATTTGAATTTATTGTATTCAACCTAACCTAATGGACCCATTTTCTACGAATTAGTCAGCAAAATGATTGTCTTTTTCTAGACAAACTTATTCCAAGATATTTTGCTAAGATATTCTAACATTTAAGCCTGAAACCCGACAATTCCGCTTTTGTTTCAGAAAGATTTAAATTAAAAGACCGTTAAGTTTTCTTGTGTGATCAAATTGAGATGATATTGACTGAATCTGCATCTTACTTGTTACCAGGGACATCTCAGGTATCTTCTAAGTCAATGTGTAATATTCTGGAGCTTTAGATACTTGAATATCATTATGTGGAACTGGTCGAATAGCTAATTTTCAATTAGGATGCCAAATCTGATGTTCAGTTTTAGAGGAAAAGTCCTTCATACCGACAACCACAAGTAACAGTCAGTTACGTAATCTGTTCGCGTTAAATCATAGGAACAGCGAATTTAATAGCATTAGGTTTACCTTATAGCCAGTTTCTCAAGTTCCTGACACATGTAGTACAGCACATGTCTGATGTCCAATATTTATCCTGGTCACCAACCCTACGTCCAAGTACAGTACATAAACCTTTTTAACCAAAAGTGTAAGACTGTATTCTCAAGTCTTAAATGTAAGTTTACAATATATTATATATAAGACAATAGATCAAGTTTATATCTGTACTCATGGGACATTGTGCTTCACTACATGTTAGATAAATGTTTATTGAGCACTTTCTTGAAGCACAGATGTACAGTACACAGTAGCACAAAACGGTGCAATACGGGAAATCCGACCACATTCCTCACACAACACTACTCAATACTCCACTCAAACAAACAAAAAACTAATGCTAGCACAGATCCAACAGCAGTTGTTGAGTTGATTTTGAGTTTAACGTCCCTTTCAGTGCGAGGCTATATAAGACGGGACCTACTAATTAACGTGGAATCCGAACCACATGATTTCCCGCCGGTAATCAGAAACGGGTCTCCTACTCCAAAGGCGCGTACGCTAACTGCTTAGCCATGAAGGAGTTCTACCAGCAGCAGTTACGTACTTGTAAGTATTAATTGGGCTACCACCGGCAATGAAGATAATGACAACATGTCTTAATGGTATTGTTATAGCGATGAAGATAGAGCTTAAATACTGCAATATTCAGTGACATAAAGACACATGTTCTTTATCAATCCTGTATTGGTACTTTTAAGTTCTTTTGACAGAAATGAGCTAGTTGACACAGAGTGTGAACTAAAATATGAATTTGATAATCTTTCAGTGAACACTGAGGAAATGTAGAATGTTTGGTCTAGTTTAGTGAGATCTTTCTCACAGACTTACTATTGATGATGTAGATGATTTCCGTCTTCTCAACCTGGTAGCGATTCATCCTCGTATAACGATGATTGACACTCAACGCGAGTTCCACTGCAATCAGTACTGTTCCAGTAGAACTTAGACAGGTGGTAGTTGAGAGTATTTCTTCCAATGCGAAGTGAGCGTGAGGTCAGGCTGGTGATGTGAGCGTGAGGTCAGACTGGTCGAGTAAGCGTGAGGTCAGACCAATGATGTGAGCGTGATGTCAGACTGGTGATGTGAGCATGAGGTCGAGTGAGTGTGAGGTCGAAATGAGTTTGTGAGTGTGAAGTTGAGTGAGGTTGGATCAAAGTAGACACCTGGTTCTTCCAATAGCAGGGAGAAGTATATTGTAATTCGAAAAGATTGTAGATGTTTGTTTTCTACAGAAAAGCTTCTTTTTCTCTATCTGAAGATAGCACCTGCTGTGAAACGACCATAGAGAAGCAGGAAGTATCTTTGGTCCGCTACCTTTTTATTCATTGGCCAACTTGGGATAGAAGGTTTAGTTTCTTTGTCATCACGTATTTCTTAAAAGCAAGTAGAAAATGTCTTGATATTTTGTCAGGCCCACTGGTGCCGCACAGTGGAGTATTTGGCCTCTAAATCCGATCAAGAATATTCATCATTTAGTATAATAAAATAACCGATTAAATTAAATTAAATAGTTTTGTATTTACCTACATTTTTAAAGATACATTACCACCAAAACTGATTTGAATATTTTCCTTTGTCCCTTTAATCCTGTAAAAAAATATTTGAATTGTTACAAATTCATTTTTTAAAGTAAATTTACAGAGAATGATTAATTTGAGTCTTACAATACGAGCTAGTTCAATAATACAAGAAATTCGTTTCGAATTTTCGACTGTAAGTAATAGTTTTACTATTGAAAGTACCGAAAGTGTCTATAAAATGACCAGAATAACTGTTTGCACTGTTGAAATTTATCTAGATAGAGATTGGTAAGGTGGCAGATGTCGAGGGTCACAAGAGAAAGAGAACTTAGGGAAGGGGGCGAAGCGCATCATGCGGACCGACCTCTATCCAAATGTCTACTGCAAACATAAGGTTAAAATTTCACTTAACTTCGACCAATGATTCAAGCCATAGATTTGCAAAATCAATTATTTCTTGGAGAGCTTCATTTTTACTTTATTATTATTATTATTATTATTATTATTATTACTGAACTTTAACTTTTTCGGGGGAGCCGCGGTGGCTCAGTGGTACAGCGTTCACCTCTGGTGCGTAGGGACCCGGGTTCGATCCCAGCCCCCGCCAAGTGGACTTTGTGGTGGACAAACACCGTGTGTGTAGGTTTTCTAGGGGTTCTTCGGTTTCCCTCCACTTTCTTCATTCCACTAGTTCATCATCACAGTCTCGTTTGGCCTAACCGGCGTAACCGTGGGACGTTAAACTCAAAGATTTCATTTAGAATGGAGTGTTACGAGATGCCTAATCAGATTCAAAAACCTACTTCTCGCTAGTTCTTACCTTTTTTGCAACATGTATTGAATCCGCAAGTTGTAATGTACTTCTATCATTTCCGATTTCGGTGGAAAGATAAGGATGGTAACTAAAGGTATTTTTGGGATGTTTAATTAATTGTAAAAAAAAAAAAAAAAAAAAAAGAAAGAAAGAAAGAAAGAAAAAAGAAAAAAAGAAAAGTTTATCTCTATTACAGTTTTTACTTTATTGTGATCAACGTTAGAACCAGACGTGGTTGATTTCTGCCATTTTCAGTTTGAATAGAAGGTTAAGAGTGAATGTGAGAACTTTTCTTAGAAAACTAAATCGATTCTTAAAATAAAACTTACTATTTTTTAAATATAGTTTTTGATTTATGTAGATCAATACTGAGACTGGAAGTTGTAGTAAATTTATATCACTTCCGATTTTAGTACATTGTTAAAGGCGAAGATGAGGGACGCTGGATCAATTGCAAGAAACCATGTCTCGCTATATGTTACTATCTTTGCTCTATAGTAATCAATGTTAAACCGAAAATGGCTAATTTCTACCTCTACCCATGGGTAAATCATCTTCATTAACGAACTTATCGAAATAATTATTTTAGCTATCGATCCCAGGAGACGGAATTCAATAATTCACTTGCACTTAGTTGTTCGCGTGTGATGCAAAAGTCGTACGTGCGTACGAACTAATATTACAATGTTGTAAATCCCACTTGGGTGATCCTGATAAATCGATGTGTGTGTTTGTCATATTTGGTTGTATTAGGTAGTAATCCTGTGGAACAGAGAACATTGAAGTATTGAAAGTCTAGGTCGTGTTATATGAATAGTTTTCGTTATGTTGAGAAAGTGGTATCAGTATACCTT